>NW_015632724.1:242729-297483 GCF_001515625.1 Sinocyclocheilus rhinocerous
TGCATAAAGAAGATCTGTAAAGTTGCAAAGACTAAAGTCTCAAATCCAAAGAGATATTCTTTATAAAAGTGAACGCTCATCCACACCTTCTTAAAACGCCTCATTCAAACATGCCCCCACATATCTACGTCACTGTGTGGGAAGATTTGCATAACACAGCCCAAATGTATACACAAAGAAAGAAGGCGGAACTTTTATTCTCGCTGTAGTATTGTTGCTGCCGCCATATCATGGAGACGCAGTGTGTATCGTTGCGAAAGCCAAACTACTTTGTTTGGCCTTTTTCTCAGGACACAACTAGAAATCAGTGGTATTTACAACACTGTTCCAGAACACTACAACCCAAATATTCGAGTGTGTGCATTTTATGGAGGAAAGTTTCCTGAACCTGGCAAGAGGCGTAACATTTCTGTCACACGCTTGAGGTATCCGGCCAATCACAACGCACTAGATATCCAGCCAATCAGAGCATACCACGCTTTTCAGAACGATGAGCTTTGTAAAAATCGACGCGTTTCAGAAAGGCGGGGCATAGAGGAGCAACAGTAATGTACAGCATGTGGAAAATGTGTTTTTTGAACCTTAAACCGCGTAAACACATTGCATTACACCAAATACACAAAATACTGTTCTTTTTAGCAACTTCATATGACCCCTTTAAACATGCAGCAAACGAAAGTAGGTGATTAATCGGTTAAAAATTCATACTGTGTCGGTTAACAAATTTACATTACTATTCTTATGCTTGGCATCCCAGATAGCAACAGAGTCTGGGCCAAATCTGGCTTACATGCGTGCATGAAATCCTGAAGCATGGCGAAGGGACGCAGTGTCTCATTCCCCTTCTCAGGGAACCATGGTTACATGCCTAACCTGAGATGTTCCCTTTCGATTGGGAACTCACGGTGTGTCCCTTAGAGGGCACTATGGGGAATGGTATACCAATGCCACCATGCTGAAGGGATGAGTGCTTTATTGGTTGAGCCAAGTCAAAGACTCAAAGGAGTCCTCACCCCTGCACCAGCAACGCAATCATAGACTGGAGCTTCTCAAGAACAGAGGCCTCAACAGGAGTCTAACTATGTTCTTATTCAGTCCAGCATCCAAGGAGGCTCAAAAAGAGCCTAACACTCAGAGCTAACTGGCCCGTGAAGCTCTGCAGAGTGGAGGCCTAAATACAACACCTCTTAAAATGAGAGGCGGCTTAGCAACACTCCATACTAAGGTCAGTAGCCAAGGAGGCTCCCAGAGAGCCTAACAACCTAGCATACTACCCTACCGCCTAGCCGAGCTCTAGGAGTGGAGGAGCATGATGACTCTCTAAAACGAGAGGAGGCCTAATTACGCCCCACTCTCAGGACATCTTGTAAGGAAGCTCACAGAGAGTCTATGACTCACAGATGCTGTCCTAATCGAGCTCTGGCGAGTGGAGGCCTCAATGTAGATAACTCTCTGTAGAGAGAGGAGGCCTGACGACAGTCTCGTGAATGCATCATACCTAGCACATCCAGCTTGATCGTAGAGAAGACAGCATTCCACCCAAAAACACGTCCCACATCCCTTCGGGAATAGGGACAGCGGGAACGGAGCTTTCATTGAGAAATATTTTCAATGTGCACATTCTGCTCCTTAAAATGTATAATTAATGTTTTTTTGTTTTTTTTTACATATGCAGCAAAAAAAAAGTAGGCGATTAATCGGTTAAAAAATTCGGGTAAAAAATTGGCATCCCAGATAGCAACAGAGTCTGGGCCAAATCTGGCTTACATGCGGCACTTCTGGCTTCATGCTGGCATTTTTTTTTCACAGTCTTGTTGGCAAATGTTTGTGATTTTATTTTATTTGTTATGTATGATAGATTCTGACAATCTTTGTTATTTTTTATTGTCTTGCATTATTGACAAACTCTTTTTCTGTTTGACACTGTAAAGCTGCTTTGACACAATCAGTATTGTATAAAGCGCTATATAAATAAAGGTGACTTGACCATTAAAACAAAAAACAGGCTCATGTTTTTATGACATCAATCATTTCTACTTTCTTTGTTCAGAACGGAAGTAACTTAAAATGTTATTTGTGTGTTGTACTAGGGCTGCACGAATCAAATGCGATTGTCATGCGCATCTTGCCAGTAAAGCCGGTTCTGTAATCAGTAGTAAATCTTTATCATGTGCTTTCAGATGGAGCAGCATTTACTACACAGACAAGCTATGCAAAATCGCGTTCATGATCGCAGAAGATATAATCGCGCGATTATGAAATCGAAGATATCGTTCTGCGATTATAAAAGCTGTTTGCGTAGCTTCTCAGTGAACTACGGCTCTGTGTAGTAAATGCTGTTCCATCTGAAAGCATGTGAAAATACCACATTTAATATCATGTTTTTACTCCAAACTCACTTCATAACGTCAGTTGAGTGTTTGAAGTAAATCTTTCTGTGAGATGATGTGGCTTCTTACACAGAATAAGGCACGCAACATATTTCATAGTATCTAAGCAGTGATAAAGGCATTACATTATAAATATACTTTATTTTAATGAAAATGATAATAATAAGAACTCAGATAAACCGTATATTGCCGTAGTCGTGTGTTTATTAGTCACGTTGAATCAATAAAAGCAGTTAAATCTTCTGTTTATCCAGCTACCGCTATAGGCATTTCCTGGGCAACATATTTCGGCTATGTCAATTAGCATTGCATTATTATATACTTTATTATAATAAACATTATAATGCGACAAACTCAGATAAACCATATATTGTCGTAGTCGTGTGTTTATTAGTCACGTTGAATCAGTGAAAGCAGTTAAATCTTCTGTTTATTCAGCAACCGCTATAGGGATTTCCCGGATTTCGTCTGCAATGTGTATTTGGAGTTTCAGCGCGAGAGCGCCCTCTGACATTCTGATGGAGATTTACTTCTGATCACAGAACCGTGCTTCACCGAAAGATACGCATGACAATCGCAGCTTCTGCCTAATTGCATTTATCGCCTTTGCGATTTAATTTCGATTAATCGTGCAGCCCTATGTTGTACTTTTCATATTATTAGTTGCTATATACAGCAAAACTACAGCGCTTTTTTACGGAGCTGTCAACACTGGAAACTCCGACAGCATGCAATCAGTTGTCGAACACCCTATTCATATATAAAACAAGGCCATGTTATTAAATTGTATATATAAAATTATTTGTGTTTGTGTTTTTCCCGATTTATTCGTTGCATCCATTGCATCTGAAAATTACTTTATTATTCATATATAAAACAAGGCCATGTTATTAAATTGTATATATAAAATTATTTGTGTTTTTCCCGATTTATTCGTTGCATCCATTGCATCTGAAAATTACTTTATCTAGCCTACATATCTACACTAGAAGTCTACATAATTTAAATAAATCAGTATTCAGAAACAGGTGCTGTTAAACAGGTGCCGTTATTTTTTTCAAAGTGAATTTGCATTACTTGCATTACTTATTTGAAAAAAGTAACTCTGATATTTTGTTGTAAATTTAAAAGTAATTTGTTACTTTACTAGCTTCTTGAAAAAAGTAATCTGATTACTTAACTTGCATTACTTGTAAAGCGTTAACCCCCCGACACTGATAAAAAAGTGGCAAACCTCACAAAACTAAAAAAGAAAAAAGATATTTAAGTATTCATATTCTGTAGATGTACAGACAAAGCACGTTTTCGAGAAAGTTCAGTAAGTAGAAGGTGCTTTGTGCACCAGTCCTTGATTGGTCTTTCGATCAACGTTTTATTATATGAAGAGATGAATGAGGTTGAGATGACTGCACGTAGGTGGTATTTTCAAAGGGCAAAGCTAGATGCAAAAGAGGAGTGAGATTTGGGGATTGGGGGCTGAACGAATATGCCTGTACCAGCATTTAGCAGAGATCAGTGACTATTATATAAGACACCCTGCTGTGCCACTGCAAATTGACCAGCTGACCTTTCCACAATTATAGTTTTTGATGTATTAAAATGGTACAGTGGGAGTTAAATCTATATGAATTATGAATGGGCCCCCTGTATTAACAAGTGTAGAGGAAAGGCTGTTATTCGCGCCTCCTAACTCTCAGACTTCATTAAGGTGCCTCGTAATATGGGAAACGAGTCATTTGATGCCATTGTTATTCGGTTTTGGGTGGCTAAATTACACTGCAGGATAGCACTAACAGAAACAGGGCTTTATTTCTTTGTTGTTCTTCCTGCTTCTTGCTGCTTATTCACTTGTGTTGTGTTTTCAGAAAGAAAGACTGGCCCAAGTCCGCAAGCAGGTCTCCAGGGATGAGCACGAAAAGCGGCACCTGGGGAATTACAGGTAGGGAAGCCGCTTTGATGATTGTTATCCTGTAAGAATGCCCGCTTACACCTGTGGGGTCTCTTGTGGCTTGGTTTGGGATGTGACGGTATGAAACAATTTCTTAGGCTCTTATGTGAGGACAAAACAAGGACAAGAGTTGTTCTAAAACTTGAAAAATTCCACCTTCGTAGGCAGAAAAGGGAGATAGTAAGGCACCAATGCATGCTCGAATCCAGTGTTTGGGTAACATTCTGTTTATTAATATAAGTGAAAATTGATTTGCAGGATTTGTGTTTACATTTGTGCTTTATCCCTGTAAAAAGTAATAAAATATTATTAATTAATTTATACATACAAACAGAACATGCATATGTGTAGGTCAAAGATGAAAATATAACCCCCCTCCCCCAAAAAAAAAAATCAGGCATATTTTAGAACCAGAATCATTAGAAGTCATTTTAAAGACTCTAATTAAGGATCGCAATGCAATCCCCATTGTAATTTTAAATCTTTACCAATCTTTGCCACTATTCTTTAAAGAACTAAATTTTTGCCCATTTTTAAAAATAATTAAAATATAAGAAAATTTGGTATGATCACTTTTTCTTTTATATATTTTAATAAGTACAGGTCAGAATAAGTATGCTGGTTCACTTTTACATAAATATATGTTATGCTGAATGACGATGGAACATGATTTGACCCATATTTTGCCTTTTTATTTTCACAAAAGTTATTTGAAACATTAAAGTAGACACTTTACTTGCATTTGATATGCTTTCTATGTATATACAATCACTTTTGTAAAATTTAATTCAATGTGGACACCAAAATGAGACATCTTGTCTTTGACCCACATACAAGGCCAAACTAAACTATAGACAACATTATAGAAAACATGTAATTAAATAAAAATTTATTTGCAGGCTTAAATTAATTTATTTACCTCAGTTATGACTGCTAGTTTGAGAAGCCCTGTCCTAGAAGAACCAAACATTATCAGTATTTTTATATATTATTTCTGTCTGAGATTGCTTGCTTCAGGACATCAAACAACTTCAGGTTGCTACTTTAATGACTTCTAAAGAAGTTTTGTAAAGAAGCCAAATGCATCAGCAGCCAAATGCTTCTTGCTTGTATTACGTTTGTCGTTTGTTACATTCAAATTCAGACACTAGGATCTGCCAAACGAAGACCTGCCATTAAGACTTGATTAACCTGACCTCATTACACAAGCATCTTGACTAACCCTTCGTATTTACCATAGAGGGTGGCTTCATCATAGAGAAATTGCAGCATTTAGCATGTGATTTGCTGTGATTTTTCACTTAGAAAAAAATAGAAAATAAAAAATGCAGTCACCTCGTAATTGCTCCTTAATACGGAGCCTCCACGTCAGAGCCTCAGAGGAGGAATACGAAACAAATGCCTCTTCCTAAATAGGTCATTTTATGCCTATGCATGTAACTGCTGTTGTGTTCAACTCTAAATAAAAACACCCCAAAAGATGCTGAAACATGAAAAAAAAAGTGTTTGAGGTTTGTGGGTCAGACCCAGATTTCAACATGTGCCATATGCCGAAGACTAAGCCCACTTACTCTTACTAGATTACTTCTCCCACACAAGTTTGTCCATCATGCTTGTAGCTCTTAATGGATTTGGGGTGGCTTATCGTCTGATCTGAACATTTACATTTACTTGAGCTTTTGATTACGTTGAAGCCGGAATCCAAAAGAGCTGTTTTAAATGTCACACGCCAAGTGACTTTTAGTTTATTAGGCTGAAATGTGGTAATATGGGAGGTAAAACGAGTCGTTCGTGGTCGTGCCACCATTATTTTGGTCAGTGGTTCTCAAATTGTGGGTCAGACTGTTCTAAAAAAATTAAAGAACAATGCTAAATGCAAAATAAAAAATAAATGCAACGGTAACACTTTAGAATAGGGAACACATATTCACTATTAACTAAGAGTTTTCCCTGAACAAACTCTTAATTTGCTGCTTATTAATAGTTAGTAAGGTAGTTGATAAGTTTAGGTATGGGGTGGATTAAGAGATCTAAAATATGGTCATGCATAATAAGTTATTAATATGTGCTTTATAAGTACTAATAAACAGCCAATATGATAGTAATATGCATACTAATAAGCAGTGTTGGGAAGGTTACTTTGGAAATGTAATAGGTTACAGATTACAAGTTACCCTATTTAAAATGTAATAAGTAGTGTAACTATTTCAATTACTTTATTAAAGTAATGTAACTGATTACATTTGATTACTTTCTTATTACTTTTCAACATTTCTAACAAATGTTTTCAAATGTTAATCATTTTGAAATACACAAGCATCTTGACTAACCCTTCGTATTTACCATAGAGGGTGGCTTCATCATAGAGAAATTGCAGCATTTAGCATGTGATTTGCTGTGATTTTTCACTTAGAAAAAAATAGAAAATAAAAAATGCAGTCACCTCGTAATTGCTCCTTAATACGGAGCCTCCACGTCAGAGCCTCAGAGGAGGAATACGAAACAAATGCCTCTTCCTAAATAGGTCATTTTATGTAACTGCTGTTCTGTTCAACTCTAAATAAAAACACCCCAAAAGATGCTGAAACATGAAAAAAAAAGTGTTTGAGGTTTGTGGGTCAGACCCAGATTTCAACATGTGCCATATGCCAAAGACTAAGCCCACTTACTCTTACTAGATTACTTCTCCCACACAAGTTTGTCCATCATGCTTGTAGCTCTTAATGGATTTGGGGTGGCTTATCGTCTGATCTGAACATTTACATTTACTTGAGCTTTTGATTACGTTGAAGCCGGAATCCAAAAGAGCTGTTTTAAATGTCACACGCCAAGTGACTTTTAGTTTATTAGGCTGAAATGTGGTAATATGGGAGGTAAAACGAGTCGTTCGTGGTCGTGCCACCATTATTTTGGTCAGTGGTTCTCAAATTGTGGGTCAGACTGTTCTAAAAAAATTAAAGAACAATGCTAAATGCAAAATAAAAAATAAATGCAACGGTAACACTTTAGAATAGGGAACACATATTCACTATTAACTAAGAGTTTTCCCTGAACAAACTCTTAATTTGCTGCTTATTAATAGTTAGTAAGGTAGTTGATAAGTTTAGGTATGGGGTGGATTAAGAGATCTAAAATATGGTCATGCATAATAAGTTATTAATATGTGCTTTATAAGTACTAATAAACAGCCAATATGATAGTAATATGCATACTAATAAGCAGTGTTGGGAAGGTTACTTTGGAAATGTAATAGGTTACAGATTACAAGTTACCCTATTTAAAATGTAATAAGTAGTGTAACTATTTCAATTACTTTATTAAAGTAATGTAACTGATTACATTTGATTACTTTCTTATTACTTTTCAACATTTCTAACAAATGTTTTCAAATGTTAATCATTTTGAAACATTTAAAGTAGGCAGGGTTAACCTTGCAGTGGTACTCAACACTCATTACTGTCAGACTTTCAGAATCCTTCATTTGAATTAAGATTATAATAATTTATTTTTAAGGCACATCCACCACAAAAGCACCTCTTTTTACTTTGAGATCGTCCTTAAATACAGATTTAAATCCATATCAAGATATAGTTTAATAGCCATGACACTGTTTTTGAAATCAAATCTTTGCATAGCTATGACAGAAAACACAGGCATTAATCTTAAAAAAAAAAAAGCATATACATAAACCCAAATAGGAAATAAAACACTTATCGTATAACGTGTCCTATTCTGTGTCCTGAACTCCTGAAACATTGGTGTCTCATACTTTAGATCAGTCAATGCAATTTGGGAAAGAAATCAATTAAATCTGTATGTGGGTGTGTGTGAGAATATTCAAATGTAGCCCCTTTGTAATCTTAAATTGTTTTTTTTTCATTTTTGTTCAGTAACTGTAACTGATTACATTACATTTATTTTGAAATTAAATTACGTAATTCCTTTACATGTAACTAGTTACTCCCCAACACTGCTAATAAGCAACTAATTAATAGCGAGAATTGGTCCTTAAAATAAAGTGTTACCAATGCAACTAACCATAAAATGTCTTAAGTTATGATAGCAAAATAAATAAATAGTCTTATTACACAGTTTTCTGGAATACTTGATGCTGATTGGCCAAATGCTGCATTCTGCAGTCAAATATTCTCTATTTATTTATTTGGTAAGTAGTCAGTATTAATAAGCAGGATAATTCCTGCATTCTGACAGTCACTATTGCGAAATAAACCGCTTCAGGATGCTGCAAGTTCATCTTGACTCTACATTATCAACTTTTAAAAGGGAGTCAAAACATTTCCCACATATTTTGTCATTGATGTCAGTTGCTGTCCAATTGTAATGAGGAAGGCGTGATGACAAAGTGGGGATCCAAATGCAAGGCTTTAATAAGAGCGTAGTCAAACAGGCGTGGTCAACAACAGCAAACAACGATGGCAGTGGCAAGGCAAAAGAGTAATCCAGATAATCAGGCAATGGTCAGGGCAGGCAGCAAAACAATCATAAACAAGAAAACAGTCCAGGGATCAAAACACGAAGGCAAGGAAACAGAGAAACTAGAAACATGGAAACTTAGAAACCACAGAAGAGCTATACAACATTCAATCACCAGCGATGACAGAGAGTGTGTGTGCTATTCTTATAGTCCTACTAATGTGAGACAGCTGTGAACTGATGATGAGATCTGATGAGAGACAGGTGATGCACTTGATGAGTCCGGGCAAAGGATTATGGGAAATGGAGTCCTGAGTGAATGGCAAGGCAATCCAACTGTACGGTATTTAGGCACAAATACATTTATCACTGGTTAAACATCTAAAACTAATACAATATTAAGCCCATTGTTTGTGTTCAAATGCTTAGACTAATCTAATATTTTTCTTCAAGAATGGACATATCTTTTTCAAGTCAGTTACCTAAAAACATAAATCGTTCTAATTTGAATCCAAAACGTAAGATTGATTACACTTTGAATAACTGCTAGTTGGTCAGACTAGTTCTTAAAAACACTCAGTCTTAATGCACAATCTTAACAGTTTTTTTTTTATATTCAGTGTATCGTGGCATCTTATGTGTAATTCATGGTAATATGGTAGCACTTTACAACAAGATTTATTTCATTAACTTTAGATAACTACAGTTAACATGAACTAACAATGAAAAATACTTCTAAAGCATTTATTAATCTTAATTAATGTTATTTTCAGCATTTATTAACATTTAGTTCAACATTTAGTACATTATTATCAATCAAAAGTTATATCTGGTCATATCATTAATGGACCTGAGCTAACATGAACTAACAATGAAAAGTTGTGGTTTTGGTCACCCTTTAGTTTGGGGATCAAATCTCACTATTAACTAACTATTAACTACGACTTTTGCCTCAATAAACTCTTAATTTGCCACTTATTAGTAGTAAGTAAGTTAGTTGTTAAGTTTAGCTATGGGGTAGTGTTAAAGGGATCTAAAATATGGTCATGCAGAATAAGGCACTAATGTGTGCTTTATGAGTACTAATAAACAGCCAATATGCTAGTAAAATGCATGCTAATAAGCAACTAGTTAATAGTTAGAATTGGTCCCTAAACTAAAGTGTTACCATGTTTTTATTAACTAAAAAATATAATGTTCATTGCTGAAATGTAAATTGTTACCAGTAATATTAATACATTTCAGGGCTTTGTTTGCATAATCTTGATACTGTAGCGGCCAGCCATCTGATGTCTGAAGTAAAATCTGGGTCCTGAAGCACAGCCAGTTGCTGGTTTTGATTATATCCCCGACCCAATATGGCATTGATCTGAAGATTCATCACACAGATATAGACAAAGGTTTACACGTCTCTGGCTTTTGTTTAGTCTTAACGTCTAATATAAAGACACGTTTATTAATCATTAGTATATACACAGCATTAATGGACAAATGCATGTGTGAAAAGAACTGAGGTTTGTTTAAGTCATTAGAAAAGCAGGCAGACCAGGCCGTTAAATCAGATAAAACTCTCTCTCTCTCTCTCTCTCCCTCTCTCCGTACAGATGTATTTACCCCCCAGATGACAAGCTGCTCTTGGAGAAATATGAGAGTCTCCTTTCAGCTGCCTTTCAGACATTCCTCGCTGGGCGAGCAGCTTCACTTCAAAAGGAAATTAATAATCCACTGAAACGAATGAAGGCATGTATCTGAGATGCAACCAGACAATCTTTTGCTTTCCTTCTTTTTATTCTCCCTACTACTTCTTTCTACTACTTATTCTTTTGCATTTAAAATAAGAAATGCGGAAGTGTATTTTACTTCCTAACTCTTGTTGTGGCCATCTGTTTTTCATTAGTGTAGTTGAAGGCAACCATCAGTATCTTTCATGAGCTACAGACATGAATGATACCTCAAATCATGTGGTTTGTTGTGGAGAGGGGTGCTGTTACTATAAGACTTTTGCCTAGTAGATGATAAATCTAGCCCATTGACTGACTGTGATGGCCATACAGAATCTAGACCATCAGTGTTGAGAAAGCTATTTGGAAAATTTTGGTTTTCAAACTACCAGCTTCTCATGATTTAAGATTTTAACTATAGCAGGGCTCGCAAAATTTCAAAATCCCTGGTAGCCCTTCGGGCAGGCATTCTTCAGATTTTGGTTGCCCAAAAATGAATTTAACTAGGCCGAATAAAAGATAATGTATTTTTTCTTCAAATAACAAGTCAAGAGAGTAGGGGTGCAATGGATCACAAATCTCACGGTTCGGATTATATTACATTATCATATCACATTTTGAGTCACAGATCGGATCATTTTTCAGATGAGCAAAAAAAATATGTTCTTTATTATTTAAGTAACACTTATTATTTAAATAACAATTTACTACTTCGATACCACAGCAAAAACTAGTAGCATATAGGGATGTAACGATTCACTCAACTCACGATGTGATATAATTCACGATACTGATTTCACAATTCAATTTTCTCACAATTTCTTTTTTAATAAAATTAGATTTAAGACAGATTTTAAAAATGTGTCCTTTTGTTATTTCTCAGACCAAAAGGCTGCACATTAATTTGTGAAATTGAAAATGTCAAACAATATGCTAACTTAACATTTTAAAACAAATACCAAATCAAATAAATAAATACTACAAATAAAAGAAATTTCTCCATGCAAATAAACTAAGGTTTTGCCTGTGTATTTTAATCACAATCCAAACAAAGATGCTGCATACATGTTATTTAGATTGTGAAATTTAGAAATTTGAAACAAAAACAAAATTGTCTGATTTTAGCTTTGTGATACTACATAAAAAATCTGGACGAAACAAAAACAGCAGATGGGCTGAATGAGAAGCAAATGTCACTCTCTGACAGCAGGTGGCGCTTAAACAGCAGGTATTTATAGGCTGCTGCCCCTTTAAGACCGAATGCACGGATCTAATATAATAATGCACGTGTGATTTCTTTCTCCACTGTTTACGTTCATTTAAGACATGAAAATACTTGCCGAGATAGTTATTTTGAGATAATTTTGCGTGTATGTGTCCGTTCAAGCGAAAGACGAATCAATTCTGTGTTCGTGCTCTGCCTGAAATGCCGCTCTGTATGTGCGCACTTTGAGCATGTGCGCGCGAGCACCGAGCTGAATTCTTCATGCGCATGAATGGTTTAAAAGTCTTGAATGTTTAAATTGGTAAGACTTAGAAACATGTGTAAATTATAAACTACGATCTGTTTCACCCCTACAAGCGAGTGAACAAAAAAAAAACATTGCCAGCTACACTGAATACAGCCAACTACAGTTGAATTTGTCTGGTACAAAACAGCGAGGATCTTTAGAAATCCTCAATAAAAATTATCTAAATATTAAATAAAATTTAAAATAAGAATAAAGTCACATTGTGAAATATAAAGTTGCATTTGCAAGATATAAATACACAGTTGTAAAGTAAACTGCCTTTCCACTCCACTTCCATCTCCAACAAACGATAAGCAGCAGACTGGAAGTTATTAATTTCCAATGGAGAATAATACGACCGTATGTGTATGAAGAAATTTCACCTTCGTTTTGAGTTTTGGATGCACTGAAATATTTAAACTTCTGCATCTAAACTGTACACAACCATCCGATATGAAACTGTGAACGTGAGGTCAGAATTACCAGTATTTTTCCACTGAAGCGATATTCTTTAAATACTTTTTTCTGTAAAATGCCAGTTATGAATAATTACTTATGTGGATTAGCTCTAGAAAACCTACTGTTTTTCTTTCAAATGTATTGGGTGTCATTTGTTTTGCTGGATATATTCATGCATTATATTCAATCATTCATTCAAATCGCGACATCCGTGAAACACAGATCTTGCGGTAAAAAAAAAAAGCAGAAAAGAAAATATGTTGACGCGAA
Source organism: Sinocyclocheilus rhinocerous (assembly GCF_001515625.1). Lineage (NCBI taxonomy): Eukaryota > Metazoa > Chordata > Actinopteri > Cypriniformes > Cyprinidae > Sinocyclocheilus > Sinocyclocheilus rhinocerous. The sequence goes on from NW_015632724.1 coordinate 255,463, forward strand.
TTCAGAACTATACTGAATTCAATATTGATTCAATAAATTCTTGAGAGTGTGATGATTCAATATTCACCCAAATACATGTATTGTTTGATATACAGCTGAAAGTGGAAGTGAAATACATAATTTAAAGACCACTGGAATTATTGATACTTTTTTATGAAAAGAAATAATTGGAATCAGCATTATTAATCATACTGAATCATACTGATAATGAGCTTTACAGTATTTAAATTAACTGGTGTTGCTTGCCTGAACCATTAATTGTAATTGTTAAAATAGAATGGAAAATGAATTGGTCATGTAATCTGCAATACAAGGAAAATGTAATTTTACAGTGACCCCATTCTTCAAAGTCAACAACAGAGTACTTTATTTGAAAGAAATGACAAGAAGAAATTCTACATAGATTATGATGTTCCAGATTCAAAGTGTGGTTCAGATACAGTGCCTTGTAAGGAGGAATGAGGTCGATTCATATTCCAGATGGATTTCTGAACTTGGGCTAAACACATGGCTTTGATTTATGCCAAGAAATTGTTTTGGTGTCATGCAACGTGCTGTTTGGATTTAGAATTTGTTCCAGAAATTACTCAATTTGATTACTCATAGTTTAGACAAGATAATAACGTGTTTAAAATATTTTGGAATTAGGAGACCTCACTAAAATGACATTATGTGTTTGTTCCTGATTTTGCAAAGAATGAGTTGGCATATGATAGGAAAATAGCTAAAAAAATGTAATCCATATGCAAATTGATATATTTTGATTGTTAAAAGTAATCACCAATATATATATATATATATATATATATATACAGTGGGTACGGTAAGTATTCAGACCCCTAATAGACAGTTACTTCAGGGAATGCATTAAAACAAATGTCCAATCAATGCTTTTATTCAATTCAGTCAAACGCACAGTTTGAACTGATTAATGGAAGTAAATCAAACTTCCCAATACTCCTGAAGCTTAAATGAAAGATGCTATTGAAACCTCTCTGTCTTAACTCTCTTACACTCTCTCAGTCACAAAACAAGGAATGAAGTTAACTTGCACTTCACTTATTTTCTTTTGACATTCAGTAAAATCACCAGTGAGGTGCAAAAGTGTACTAATCTAAGTATATATCCACAAGAAAAGGTTATGTGAAAAATGAAGACTGTCTTCTGCTTTTGTTTGTGACTTGTTCTGCAGGAGGAAGATATCCTAGACCTCCTGGAGCAGTGTGAACTGGATGATGAGAAACTGATGGGAAAAACCTCCAAACAGAAAGGACCTAAGGTACACTGCATATACACTCCAATATATACAGATATCTAGATATACTGTAGGTAAACAAAGACATTCATATTCATATTTTTCCTATTAATTTTCTCTTGATTGAAAAGAGTTCTCTTGAGTTCTAAGCCATGAACCAAACTAAACCAAAAAAAAAAAAAAACAGATCTGAAGCAAAAATGTTTACTTTTATGCATTTTAACCCATAATCTTGGCATTTACAGTTAGAGTTACAGGAATACAATTCTTTGAGACTGTACTTTTATAATATCTTGTAAGAGGCAATGAATTTTGTATTCCATCATGCATTATGACCTAATCAAATCAAAATCATATAATGATGCAGTGCTACTGAGTATAAGTCATTGATTATAAAAAGAAGTATGGAATATAGTATACTTCAAAGTTATTGCAAATATATAAGTAGTTTGAGAATATTGGGAGAGTAATTCGATTACATCATTCACAGTGATTCACGGGAGTCGGTGGTCATCGCTGAGCACTTTTGCCACTCTCACGGTTCTCTAATTTGTGGCTTCACAAAAGAGTATCGCCCAACAAAGGCAAAACGCAGTAACTACAACAACAACAATAATGGAGTGTTTTGACAGAGCGTATACACATTTTCATACTCCACTCATTCTAGGTCTGTTTTGAAAGTTTTCCTTACAATTCTATGTAACCATGGAGAAAATGAATGGGTTTTGCTTGCTCAACCTATTGGAAATAGGTTATATTTATATTCCCTTTCTATTTTTGAGGTGAATTATAATCCAGGCATGAGATTTCATGATGAGTTTTCATGAAATTCCCTCATAGTGATGCTACAGACAGTTACAGATACTGTATGGCATGAAATGCTATTAATTGGTTCCCTTTTGACTTAGCAGAATGTAGGTTTCATTTCAGCAGTATCTGCTCTGATGGATTGGAACACTCTAACAGTGCCATTACAGGGCCATCTAGAATAACCTGACTAGACAGAAATTAAGCAATTGAAACAGTCACAAGTAGTTCCTCTTAAAAATGCCAAGAAGAGCAGGATCTGGATTCTTTCAAAACTCTGTTGGAGATTATGTCAAAAGTGTTAATTTAGACAAGCCTTTGAGCCAAATTGCAGTTGAAAAGGTGAAATTAGTGCATTCAGAAGGCTAATAGTCAGTACTTCCCAAGTGTCAGACAGATATTCGATTCATTGTTCAATACTTCTTGAAGGACATAATAGATTAGTTCCCCTGACATGCAATGTATGTGTTTCAGACCAAATGAACATGTTTCTGCAGTGACATTAATCAAGACTGGGTGCGTCAGGTGTGCATCGCTGCCACCCTTCCATTCTGCCGTCAGTGGCAAGCGTTAATTGGACTCGGGGTGAAAGCTGCAGAAGTGACATTTTTCTAGGATCTTCTCTCATCATCTCTCCCTGCGGGTGTGTTTATGTGATTGTTTGTCTGTAGGTCCTGTCATCCATGCCTGAGAGCAGCCCAACACCCCAAGGGCACAGGGACCCTGAAGACTCCTCGCCCAGTTGCAGCGACAGCAGCTCTGGTTCCGACGCTGATGGAGAAGATGAGAGCAGCAGCATCACGCAAGAGAAACTCAATCGCCCCGAACGCTCCAGTGAGTTCTGTCCTTGGGTCTATGAAAGAAAGAGGTCTGGGAACCTCTCTTAGCCCTTTTTCCACAGAAAAGGCGCCGGTTTTTCTCAAAATGGTTCCAGTGCCCAATCTGGAACCCTACCAGAGAAACCATAGGTCAGGAGAATGTAAAGGTTTAATTTACGCATTACAGACATAATGTTTTCAGAACAACAACAACTCGGATTGCTATTTGACAGGCACCTCATTTCTAAGCTCCAGTAACTTGTTGTAAACTTTGTAAACTTATGTTGGTCTGAATTATTTTAAATATGCATTCAGTAAGATTTTTTTTGTTTTTGAACATAATGCAGACCATACTTATTTGATTTTAAAAAAATCTGTGAAAACAGTAATACTGTGAAATATTTAAAATAACGGTTTTGTATTATGTAATATATTTAAAAATGTGATTTATTCCTGTGATGGCTAAGCTGAAGTTTTTAGCAACCAATTCTTTACTGCCACTTTTGATCAATTTAATTTATCCTTGCTAAGTTTTATTTATTTTGGAAAAATCTTACTGACCCTTACTGACTTTTTATCTTTTTTTAACAACAATAAATTCAGTAAAAAGCCACAAATATAAAATTTTTTAGCATCCCCCCCCATTTTTGTTTTTGAACATAATGCAGACCATACTTATTTGATTTTTAAAAAATCAGTGAAAACAGTAATACTGTGAAATATTTAAAATAACGGTTTTGTATTATGAAATATATTTAAAAATGTGATTTATTCCTGTGATGGCTAAGCTGAATTTTTTAGCAACCAATTCTTTACTGCCACTTTTGATCAATTTAATTGATCCTTGCTAAGTTTTATTTATTTTGGAAAAATCTTACTGACCCTTACTGACTTTTTATCTTTTTTTAACAACAATAAATTCAGTAAAAAGCCACAAATATAAAATTTTTTAGCATCCCCCCCCAAATATTTGACATCTTTTATCATCACAAACTGATTTTCATGCAGCTGTCAGAATTTACATTCATTGCAATCAGTTTACAGATGTTTTTTTATTTTTATTATTATTATTTGAACGCACTTCACAGTTGCATCAAACTGTTCGATGGTAGAAAACTGTAATGATTGTAATGGGAGTGATCTAGTTTTGTTTTGTGTCAGTGTTGCTGGACTGAGCTGTTGTTTTGAGAACCTTATTTGGCGTAGACATGATCTCACTACTGGACCTCTGACGTTATCTGTTCCTACTTCGAGAACAGAAGGTTGTAGGGGTCTGTTCAGTGGAAAAGCTATTTATCACCTGTGGGCTGGGACTATTAGGGTAGACTGGGAGGTTCTGGGACGTTCTGCTGCTGAACCGCTTTTATAGGTGCTATCTGTCCCTTGATGGTTTCCAGATGACTGCAAGAGCAGCGTATGACTTAAACTTTTAAGCAGGCTTTTGTCTAGCCAGACACATTAAATCTTCAGTGCCGTTTGCCGAGCCAGAGCTAAATTACAGATGTAAAATCTACCATAATGCATTTGTTTACCTAATTAATACATGAAACAGAGAAAATCCATCTTTTTTAATTAGGGTCACAGTATTCGCTGGCCCAGTGCAGTGGCTCTTAATTTGACTGGCTGACTGCGGCAGGTGATATCGGGAGAGGTCCCTCGGCTCTCATGCGCTGCAGCTTTAATGAGCTTTTCTGATGTTTCAGTCCACTGGTTTAAAGGGAGACTGGACACTCAGCTTGGGGAAAGCACAGGTTGGGGAGAAGTTCAGAGGAGCACTTCTGGTGTACCTTGAAAACTGTGCAAACAAGCCTCGAAAAATGTTTGTTTTAAAGTAAAAAATTTTTTAGAAGCAGAGTGTTCCTTGGAGTCCAGCAGCTCAAACATCCCACGCATAGTCTTTATACTATATATGTACTGTATACAGTAGTTTGAAAGCTGCTCTCACTATTACTCCATGTGACGTTTTAGCAGTGTGGCTCTGATAAGGGATTTTTCACAAATATGGTTAAAAAAAAAAAAAAATATATATATATATATATGTATATAATTATTATTATTTTTTTTTCCTTTTTCAATAAATGGTCATGAAAAGAGTTGCTAAACGTTCAAAAAAAAAACTTAAGGACAAAAATGCAATTTTTGCAACCCTGTTACATAAATTAAAGAAATGTTTAAAAACCGTTTAAAACTAAAATGTGTGTAATTTAATCATTTTCTTACTATAAACAATTAACATACCTATTTGAATTACATTATAATATTTGAAATTAAATAAACACAATTTTATTTATTTATTTATTTATTTATCAATAATAGGATGATAACATGGTTGAATGATCGAGCCTGGATTTATTCAACTGTACAATTATGACGGTTGTGTAAAAATGTTAAATAAATAAATAAATAAAAAATCAGTGATACTGTTGACTTCCCTCATTGCACTAAAAGAGTACAAATGCACTTCCTTAACTTGAGTTTCACAGTCTTACGCAATATTTTTAATGGGGGAAAATCGTGTTACAGGGTTGTGCACAAAATGTGGGATACAGCTAAATATAATGATTCTGGTAATTAACGTAATTTAATAATTAACAATGCTTTTCCAAAATGATTTTAACAGTTAGTTTTAAACAGCTTAAATCATAATTTTGTTTTAATTATTGGAAACAGGCAAGAAGGTAATAGATTCAGAAAGTGTCAAACTGGGGTATGACAGGCCAAAATGTTATGCTATGATAATTTCATGTTTATAGTTCAATAATGGAGCACCAGTTTGTACCCTATTTTTGGAAAGTGCCATAGATTGTGCAGTATATTGATTATCCGTGCCTGACACAGTTGAAGCCATGACTAGCTGCTGAAAGAAGGACAAAGCAGCAAGCTGACAGGTTTATTTGGTGTGTGAGGGGCCGCTGGTGATTGGGTTGCTGCCGGAGGGGACATTGGGCCATTCTGGAGTGACATTGTTTGCCCCCTTTGCCCCATACTACCCTGAGGCCATCTGTGATAGTCCGAGCTAAGCTGCTATAATGCCGCATTTGGCAACTTCTTCCCTCAAGATTCACGGATGAAGCGGTGATGCCACTGGCTAGCTCACAAACTGGAGGTCATTCAAAATCGTAGATTCGTCTGTATGTGTGTTTCAATTCACTCTCCGCCCTGAGTTGGAAACCTGACAGCCACTCAGGGCTGCAGGATGATCACATGCTGAAGTGATTCATCAAAGCCTTTTTTGTCGGTTATTAGATTTCAGATGCTAGACTTAATTTCCAAGAGGGTGTGTGAGTGTGTTTTAAATTGAAGTCAAATGCTTTGGTTCTTTGTTTTAGGTCGTGTTCATTGGAAACCTGTCCCTAAACCAATGCGAGGTCCTTCCTCCTCGCCCAATCTTTCCGGGCTCATCCGCCGCTCCATGTCCTGTCCGCGCTCCATATCCTCTCTGACTGCGCAATCACCTACCAATGAGACCAGGCGGCCAAAAACAGCCACTCACATGCCTAATGCATCGCCTGCGACTGCTCAAACTGCAGCCTCCATGACGCAGATGACCTCGATTCGACCCCACACAGCATGTCGCTCCCATTCGCTCAGTAGAAACAGCTCTACAAACAGAGTTCCACACAGCAGCAGTCTAGGTGCCATTCACCCCAATACGGCAAGTATCGGATTTCTCTCAATCACATGCAGGGAATATTCACAAATGACCATACTACTCATTCTGTTTATGCAGTATGTGTACTGCAATTCCATATGCATTGATTACCCAGTCAAAAGATTGCATTTGTCTGAATTTGCAGTACAATGTGGAATTAAGTGTCCCGCAAAGCAATAACCTGACCTTTGATTTCCAGTTTGATGAATGAACAGGAAGTTCCAGTTCCAGCTTAATTTACACCCCAAGAAATCAGAAAATAGGGAAATATAAAGTAAATTGTGCGTAATGAAAATTAGATTTAGAGTTTTTAGATTTTGCACTGTGACATTATATTAATGACACATTTTCAAATTCTCAATTCACAGTGAAAAAAAAAAAGATATGATAAATATTATATTATTATAGGCTACTATATCATGGTAGTGCTTCTTGCCATTAATATATGCACATTTAAATAAAAATATTTCAGAAATAATAATTCTAATCAGAATCACCACTGAGAATACAATTACTTTACAATTACCAATTCATTTTCTTGTTTTGATTTTGGGGGAAAATGTATTAATTTTTTTCTTTCTTTCTTTCTTTTTTTACTCATCAACTTCTCTTTCACATGGTCATATGTTTTCAGCATGTCAATATATGATTGGACCGAGCAAAGTAAAGAGATTTTTTACATAAAATTGGCAGAATAACAATGTTTCCCCCACCAAAATGGTTTCTATAAAGCAAAAGGCTACATCGTTTATTTAAGTGGAAATTAGTAATTTTGGTCACTGCTATTGACACTACTGCGGGGTGTCTGTGCAGCATAGAGTAAGCATTGCCAGAACACAGCACACGAGTGCTGAATGGAGTTCTCTTTCGCATCGCCTTGCACTTTGAGTGCTTTTCGCGTCTTCTAATGCTTTTAAATTGATTGAATGTTTAAATTGGTAAAGCTTTAAAAACATGTGCAAATGATAAACTTTCATGAGGACACAGCAGTGCCCCGATTGGGCCAGTGACAAATCCGTCTACTGTCCTCCTGAGCGAAGAGAGGCAGGCCTTTCTCTTCGAACCCTGATTATACTTGTATTTCATCCTGAACATAGACATACATATCTACACAGACACATCTATCTTTTTCTTTACCCTAGATGTCCTCTAGAGAATCTGAACAGATGTTCACAAAGATGGCTGATTTAGAGAAGATCTGGCAACACACCACCTGTGAAAATGACAAACATCATTTTTATTTTCCCATCGCTGTCCTGAGTCATTCTAATCCATCAAACAATAGATTCAACACACGCACAACACATAATCACTCACACTGTGTTTTCATACTCTGATAGTTTCTTCTCATTCTCCTACTCTTATAACCACTCTCGTTCTCTCACTCTCTCCGGGCACACCTTGGAGAGGAAAATCAGTCATATTGTGGAAAAAATTGGGAGTGTGAAGCTAAATTGGGCCTGTATTTACGGGCACATTCATCTCGTGAATACCAGCACTCCCCCTTGTTCAAACTCTCATTAAGGAATATTAATCAGGAAAACCAGCACACACACTTATGCTTTGTTTAATAAGACTTTAGATTGTGTTTAGCAAGACGGACTACTAAAGCTAAAAGCACTTTTCAGAATAATTGTATATAGGCTGCATGATCATCAAGTTAATAAGGCTTCATTTTCTAATAATGGAACCTGTTTAATTAGGATTTGTGCTCTTTCTATTCTTCTTCTATTTGTATTTTGTGCTGTGTTTGTAGTTCTCTGATAAGACTCCATAGGCACATTCAGTCTTTAGAAAGTTTTTGCTCAGTATATGAAGCCTTGAATATGATAAATCTCAGGAAAACATATACAGTAATCGTCAAAAGTTACAGATTCTTTAGTATTACTGTTTTTCACATTTTAGAATAATAGTAAAAACATTCAAAACTTTGAATTTATTATTATTATTTTTTTTCAAATTTAAAAAAAGCAACCAGCTTCATTAGAAACATCCTAGGATGATTTTAAAGTTCCTACAGTATGTACTGTATGCTGGACACCTGGCTGTTTTTCCTAAACTAGTCAGTCCAACTCGACTTTTTAATATAATATATATATAAATTATTGGAAGGCACAATTTATAGTAGGGCTGCCCTCGCCTAAAGATTTTTCTGGTCGACAAGTAGTCGTTCATTTTAAGCATTGGTCGACTAATTGCACTTTTATTAATAAATCATTTAAATCATGCTAATGAGCCTTTAATTGCCTACATAGCCTAATAAGCGCTCAAGCGCATGCATAAAGCTTGCCACAGCACACCGGCAGAAGTAATGATGATGAATGTGTCAGGGAAAAACAGTCAGATTAAACTGCATTAACATTGTAATAATCTATTGATAAACTAGTGTTTTCGGCTTAAGAGATGAATTCGGCGACACTGACTCGTCATCTCCACAGTAGTGGATGCACCTGCATGCAAGTTTCATACGAATTACATAATCTGAGAATATTAGTTTTTTCAGATTTGAATTGTTTCATTTGAAAGTAGACATTTTACTCTCTTTAGATATGTTTACACGTAAGTATACACGGAGTTTCACGCTCAAGTTCACAGAGACCGAGACGGCAGAAAGCGCATCCTGTTTGCTTTCATTATTTTACAAAACGCAATGTTTTGTTGTTATTGTGAGTGCACACAAATAAACGTAGAGGCTTTACAGATTCGAAAGATGTATTACTCTTATCCGTATAACCAAAATGACGGAGTATTTTAAGAGCAAGTATCCGCTATTAGGGGACAGCCCTAATTTATAGTTTATATTCTACATTAACATGCAGTTGTTACCTTAAGGAGCTATTGCTACTGTATCTGATCTAACCCTTAAATTTAGTTTTGTTGGTGTAACCTAATGTGTTTAGGTTGATTCAGTAGTTTTAAATACTATTTTTGACATGAATAGAATCAATCAGATGTTGTCATGTGAATTCTGACATTTTAAAACTATTGCTCAGTTCCTGAAACCTTACTTCTGAAACATAAAGATCACTGTTGTTTCTTCTGCACTGCTGCGATGGCCGAAACAAACCTGATGACTGCAGAGAAAAGAAGTCCCACTCAGTGATTCATCTTTATTGTGTTGGTTCTTTGCATGTTCGGGTGCAGGAGGAGACCCCGCTGAGTAAAGAGCAGGAGGCCGCGCTGATGCAGCAGACGCTGGCTGCGCTCGGGGAGATGAGGATTCGTTACCCGGGGAAGAGTGAGGAGGAGGCCGAGGCCGTGTTGGATGAGGTGAGATGCGCAGCTGAGAGAAAGCGCTTGGTCAGGGCAGGCGAACCGGCTGCTCTGTTCTCCTCATTCCCCGAACTAATTTGAGGACGTCCGAGCCATTCGCAGCGTCTCTCGTTGTATGTAGAGTCATTAGCCGTCCACCTGTATGCTTAATGAGATCCATTAGCTGTCTGCGCAGAAACACAGCTGGCCAACAGCACCTGTTTAAGACACTTTCCAGCATTCATTTACACTATTACTTTCACGCCGATAGATCTGGCGTACATCTGCACATTAACAATTATGGAAACACAGCATTTAGCAGGAGAAGCACAATTGAACTGATGCCGGTCTATTACCAGAGCTGTGAAATTGTAATTGGCGCCTTCCATGAATACGGTACACTTTGGTGATTATTTAATTTTAAACCATTAGAGGCACACTATTAGGTGTGTTAGGTAAATTCTTATCTAACATAAAATTAACCTAGCGTGAAAAGTAGCTAGTTTAAAACACATTGAATGCCTGAAAACACCCCGACCCCTATGAAGGTAAAAGAGTAGCAAAACTTGAGAGCTTTTAGATTTGAATTTTGAGAACTTGTTAAAGTTAAAGTTTACACTTGTAGCTCTTATGTAAAATGCTGTATGCTTTGATTTGCATATAGACAGTAATCAAAACACCTGTGGCTTAAATTCAAAGTTGCAGTAAAATAGTTACAAATGTGTAAAATGACATTCACATAAACAAAAAATATACACAAATGTATATTGTATATTTACTTTTGCACTTTGTTTTAGTCTCGCAACCACTGGTCAGCACTTACAACCTCTTACAGTACAATCTTAGCGCCTTCATGTTCACTATTACTTTTGAGTGAGTTTGAAAAACTCACTTGTGCACTTATAAGTGCAGATGTGAGAGAGTAAAACCCGGCATGGGGCTGAGGTACAAATAAAGCTGTTTTTTTGGTCGCTGTCTGAAATATTTAAACGCATAAGTATAAATTATTTGTAAAATGCAGGGAAATTATTTTTAATGAATATCATTGACCTTTCTCACAATTTCAGGGTTCTCAGAAGCAGAACTTGTCATGGTTGGTAAATTTCTATAGTGATGAATGGAAACTGCAATAAATGTAATTTTTGTATGACCATTTGCTCTATTAGCACAAGAAAATATCTAATATAGCATTTCTATGACTTTACAAAAGAGGAAAAAATAGAGAGAGATTGATTACGTTGATCAGAGGAGAGAAAGATGTCACATTTGCTGTCACTCCCTCAGCTGTTGTATTAGAATCACAGTTTTATGTTTTTTAATGCAAAGGTAATATAACACAAAGTACAGTTATAAATGTACTGTACATTTTTTTTTCAAAATGAAAGTATAAAAAAACGTTGCTAGAATTGTGATGCTAATAACCGTGGAAACTCATCATCACAGTCTGAGAAAATTGTTCATTACCCTTCACTCCGGTATGTTAAGCCACTACATTTATCTTGGCATGCATGTATTATCTAGTGAACAAATGATGCAACAACTTTCGACAGTATATCCTATATTGCATATACATTACAGTATGAGAGTAACATGGCTGTACCAACATATTATTAAATTAAAAAGCTAAAGGATGGGAATATGTTGCACCACGTTATATAATGACAGCCATAAAGACACAACTGAAAATGAAACAGGCAGAAAAAATTATGAAGGTAAGGATGCATCTTACCAATATAGTGCATAGTTAGGGTGTTGGCCAACAGATAAAGTTCACATTGCACTTGGCAATCAATGAATCAATGAATCAGTGAATCAATGAATCAATCAATCAAACAATCAATCAACCAATCAATCAATCAATCAATCAATCAGTCAATCAATCAATCAGTCAGTCAATCAATCAATCAATCAATCAATCAACAAATAAACCCGCCTACAGACTGTTGAATGGTCCGTGTGTTTTACAGCTTTCTACAATATGTACAATATTTGTAAATAAAAATTCTTTGTCAACATCAGATAAATTGCTTATTGTATTCAGCTGAAGACTTTAAGGTAACACTTCATTTTGATAGACCACTTCATACATTCTACTGACTATAAGTAGCTTTGCAAGTACATGTCAGCTTATTCTACTAACCCTAACCGTAACTTAACAATCTACTAATACTCTAATGAGAGTTAGTTGACATGTATTTGCAAAGTTACAGTAGAATGCTGTAGCCACTAAATAATATATTTTTAAAAAGCCTGGCAATGTACAAAAAGAAGAGCACAACAAAGACTAACTGAAATAGCTATAGACTAGTTTTCTTTGCTGTATCTAACAATACATATAAAGCAAGACTGATTAAAAAGACATTACAAACTTTAAACCAGGAAGTAACAATTTTCTACAGTCTAACAGGAAGAAAAATAACAAATTGCAGTGATAAGTGCATTTGTTAAGCATTCAACCCTCTATCACTGTTAGTTATTGTAAATATAATGTGGTCAAACAAATATTTATATTGAATTTATGGAATCAACGTAAACTCAGCACGCCTGAAACGACGATAGGTGCATGGGAACAAAATCAAACAAACAGTTGAATCAAAAATAAGTAACGAACCCGCACACTATCAGTACTTGCTAATTCTTAAACTTTATTTATCACGTGATATAAATGATATAAATGATATCATTTATCAATGATAAATACGTTTAAGAATAATATAATATTTAGTTTGACCTTCTGAGATTGATGATCAACATTTTGAAGGTTAAGTATCTTGTTTCACTGACACTTTGGTGAAAAAAATAAATAAATTATTTTTAAATAAACGTAAATGTTTGTAATTAATATTTTTGATGTTTTTGGTTTAATTCACAGTCTAAATGAGTTTTTAATGATAAGGAAGATAAATGATAAATATGACCATATTTATGCCATCATCTCACACTCAAAGCATGGACATAGTTCATCTACTCATTTTAGTGGCGTGTACGAGAATGTATTCACTAGAAGCGGTGTTCACTGGTGCGTGTTGTGCCACCGGGATTCAGTGAGGAGAGTGAGCATATTTTATTGATAATGTAAATGATGTAAATATATTCAAACATTCAGATCAATGTTCCAAAATGTTAAAAAATGTATATGTGGGGAGAGAACCCATGTGAATGGACTGATCTCATTCAAGGTGCTTGTGTTTGTAAAATAAAACAAAGATGCCTGCAGTAAAGATATAGATAGATAGATCGATAGATAGACAGATAGACATGCATATTACAATAATAAAATGAATGTCATTTGCCCCTTTAGATTCTTAACAACTGGAAATACCATAAACCAAAAGTGGCGTCTTACTGGCTGGGGAAGTTAGATGCCACCAAACAAAGGAAGGTGAGTGGACTAAATATGCATGAAGTTATGCAAGGTGAAAAAGTAAACACTCAATTACTTTTTGATAAGTTGGAGATTTTCAGCTGAGTCTCAGGTGACCAAACTGGATGGTGGATGAAAAAAAAAAAGAATGGAGGTCTTAAAAAATGCCATTTGGATCTGCCTTAGATAGATAGATAGATAGATAGATAGATAGACATGCATATTACAATAATAAAATGAATGTCATTTGCCCGTTTAGATTCTTAACAACTGGAAATACCATAAACCAAAAGTGGCGTCTTACTGGCTGGTGAAGTTAGATGCCACCAAACAAAGGAAGGTGAGTGGACTAAATATGCATGAAGTTATGCAAGGTGAAAAAATAAACACTCAATTACTTTTTGATAAGTTGGAGATTTTCAGCTGAGTCTCAGGTGACCAAACTGGATGGTGGATGAAAAAAAAAAAGAATGGAGGTCTTAAAAAATGCCATTTGGATCTGCCTTAACAGAACACATGATGCAACACATTGAAACAGTTCAAAGGCACTCAATTTCAGTGCTATTACAGTAGTGAACGACAGGTGGTTACAGCAGGTTACAGGTGTTTTGATTTGACGCAGTAGGGTGGACGTTGTAGGGTGGGCATGGCAGACTGATATAATGAGGGATTGTCTCGTTCCACAAGCTGATTATCAGCCGAAGTTTGAGGGATCAATCAGAATAGAGTTAACATGTCTCATATGAGGCCATTAAATCAAACATATTGTTGAAAGTCACATCACAGATGTCGACGAGCAGAATAACTGAGGGAGCTGAAGGGGGAAGAGGAAGATCGCTGAGACTCATGCCATTACTCTTCTTCTGAATTTTACTGTTCACAATTCATACCCCTCCAGTATATTTGGGAAGTCTGATTCATTTTAGCAAATTGGTTCGTTAGGACAATTAATTTCAATGAATGATTCACTGATTCATTTCAAAGAAGTTTCTGCAAAATACAGTAAAAATTTATTTAAACTATGTTACTGTATTTATGTTTTATTCCATTATATACAGTACATTAGTGGGATCCATAGTTTTGCTGTATTTAATATACATTTCTGGTTTTAATGTTGATTCTGTCTCTGTGAGGTCTTCTATTTGAAGTACAATTTTGAAGTTTTCGATTTTGAAGTTTCCCCAACATTATGTAATCTGCCTATTTGTGACCTCTTTTAGATACTTTTATTTATCTGATTATTTCAGGTTTTGGATATTGTTCGTACCAACATCCGCTGGGTGCTGCAGAGGATTTGGAGTGAACCGGATGTGGAGAGTTTACGTCTTTTTCGCCTTTTCAACCGCGTGTTTAACCGTCTGCTCTGGAGTCATGGTCAGGGGCTCTGGAACTGCCTCTCCAGCTGTGGGTAAGATACTTTTATTCTGCCTTAAAAGTGAACATGAAACGTCTCGGTTACGTATGTAACTTTCTATTCTATTTTAATTCTACTTTATCTACCGTATTAGCCCGAATATAAGACGACTCTGATTATAAGACGACCCCACCTTTTTCCAGATGTACCTTTTGGAAAAAGGCTTTTTAAAAAACAAATCTTGTTTTTTCTCAGTAAAACACATTTTGTCTTCAATTATTTTCATATTGCATATTTTTCTTATTTTTATTTTTGTTTTGAAAGTATGGTAAAAACTGGTAAAATGTACCAACAATCACATTTAAAAAAAATACCCTTTTTGATATACCATTAGGCAGGGTCTACAGTACGGACTCTCTGGAGCGGTTTTAGCAAGCCAACACTAAACCGGGGCCTCTCAGTGCTTCTACCCGTTTGAGGTGAGAACACAGGAGGATACCGGCTCCACACAAAGGCTATAGAATCTAGCGAACGTGTTGGGGGTCACCCAGCCCGCAGCTCTACAAATATCTGTCAGCGAGGTGCCACAAGCCAGCGCCCAGGAGGATGCAACACTCGTCGTCACAAATGAAGATATGGAACGATATTATCGCTCAGCTCCGAAGCAAAAAGCTGGTATGCGTTGCACTTGCTACCTTTTTATGCTCATGCTGTGATCAGCGGCAGCTGGATGCAATCATCGCATGCCAATGTCATTGGCTCGTTTAGTTTACAGTCGAAGTAGATTGGTCTCTCGCAGCGAGATCCCAAATTGTCGGTCACGACGAGACTTGTAGTGACCGACTGACAGGGAATTACAGTTAAGTCTATTTACCTTTACTTTATTAATTAACTTTCTTGGCACATCATTTCAAAGAAAAAAAATTGTCTTCTTAAAATTTCTTGTTTATGGAACTGTTGTGTAAAAACAATATCACACCCATAATTGTATTCTTGGTCAGAATATCAGTACAGCTGTGATTTACTGTGGCCAAGTCAAAACAGTGCTAATATTCAGAACAACAGCACTCTTGCTTGTGTGATATTGCCTAATTTGTATTTGCCAAAAAATACAATCATTATAGTGGCAAGGCCAATTAAAATATTGCAAAAGTAGTGTGTAACTTGGCAAGAGCTTCCCCAGCTCTATGAAGAATGATAAGGGAAAGATATTCCTAGTTTGTCTAGTTTGTGTCATGTCTAGTTTTAAATGTCCTTCATTTATTAATTTCACTTGTAAATGTCACTTAAAATGAGTTGGGAAGAGTGTTTAATGTAAAAAGGCATTTAGACAGAACATAACCCCGGCCATGAGAAAAATGGTCTCTGTTTTGTCTTTATTGACTCAATCGTAAGTCTTGATATAGACTTTTACTTCCTCAGAGAGCCGCACATAGAAGCATACACGCTTGCTGTTATAATACACATAGAGCTTTACATGCTGCGATTTTATCAGTTCTGAGCGCAAACAGCGGGGACACCTTCTTATTGACCGCCTTTCTCCCTCCAGTCATTGTGAGTGCTTCTCAGGGGCTTTGTGTGGCCCAATCACTCTTGTAATTGCCACAGAGTGAAGGATGTTATATAGCCAGGTTTAGACCATTTGGAGTTGATGAGAGCGAACACAGCTCTAGGGGATTAGAGGCAGTGCCAGCGACCCATGCTGCTTCTGTTTAATCAGGGACTGACGTGTGAAGGTGGCCTGTGAGCCGTTAGCACAGGAAGGAGATAGCAGTGGGAGAGCACTGTAGAGCCTCCCTGCCTGTAATGTACAATTCAAAACCATAGAAGTTACATTTCATCATCTCTACAATGAAACCTCATTTCCTCCACCAAAAGAGAAAATACTTTTTATCTTTTCTTTCTTCAACAAAAGCTAAACGAATGAGAATCAAATCTTTTAACCTTCCTCATGGTTTGTTCCAGTTCTTTTTGTAAAAGCTGGAAGAGTATGACCCTTATTGCGTCTATGATGGTATATATGATAGTATAAATCTAAAATTTAAAAATATTATTTTCCAGTGAAAATATGTCAACATCCTTCATTGAAAAAATGATACAGTGAACCAAAAATACAAAAAAAAAAATACTTTAATTTGTTACAGCCAAATTAATTTTTATTCAATTATATTTATGATTTGGTTCAAATCTTTAATTTTGATTTAATGTTAATCAAATATATATATTTATATTATATTATATTTTTTTTTTGCAAAGACAAAAAACACTTATACAAAGTAAAAAATATTATTTGTTATAAAGATCATGCACTGAAAAAGTGTGTTGGATTTGCATGATTTAATCATACATTGGTTGTAAATGAATCAATTAAGTAACACAAACATAATTTGTTCACTTGAGCAGATTAAGTAGTATCAAAGGGATTTTATACAGATCCCTGACAGGATTTAATTCATCCAATTTAATTTATATATTTTTGTCACATCACTGAATTGTAATGTAACTTGGCATAAACTAGCAGCAAGCAAGAGCACATAATAGCATGTTTAATATATTACGTAAACAGCTTAAGTAAAGCAACAAAGACATACTCTGTATGTACCTTAACCTAAGCAAAAACTCCACTCCTCACGACATTAAAAGAATTAATTTATCTAAAAGCAAAGAAATGAAGTTTAGAAAGAGAAACAACATTTTATCTGTTATCCCATTTTTTTTTCAGTGTACAAAAATGTAACTCTGGCTTAGTCAGGAAAATAGATTTTCAGTAATGCAGAAAAAAAAAATCAGCTGTAAAGCAGCTCTAAAAAGAGGACAATAGTAAACTTATAGTACATTTTCCAGTTAAAGTCAGTTCATCGTTGATTCAGTGATATCATCGTCCAGCTCAGTTCAGTTCTCCTCAAATGGTGTCTGTGCAAACAAGCCCACGATATTGCCAAATATTAAGTGTGCCCAACTAAGCAAGCCAAAAGGCGACAGTGGCAAGGAACCAAAACTCCATCAGTGACAGAAATGGAGAAGAAACCTTGGGAGAAACCAGGCTCAGTCAGGGGGCCAGTTCTCCTCTGGCCAGATGAACCAACATGGCGTGGTTTATTTTGAGGCTGCAACACAAGGAAGACTGGACTGGCATCACTCAGAATATTCATCCAGTTCCTTCTTATTTTTATTTAATTTCACCTTGTAAAATGTGACTCATCCATTTTTTTTTACTGTTTTGAATCTTTAAAAGATAACTATGTCATTCTGTTACTATGTTATAAAAGTATGCATACCATGATATATAATGTAGACTGTAGGATTTATGTGTGTATTTTCCTCCAGCAGGTCATCATGGGAGAGTGTTTTCAGTAAGAGCAGTGAGGTGGTTACCGCGCAGGAGCTGAGGTGCTGCCAGCGTGTCGTCCAGTTGTGTAGAGACTGCCTGCTTGTAGTCTACAAGTTTGTGGCTGACTCCCGTGGTTCGCTCAGTGGACTTAGCCCAGACTGGGACGACACAAGGTATAGTTACTTCATCAAGTGTGCATGACAACACTGCTATAAGAACGTACTGACACTCACATCACCATTAGTACAGTTGACACTGCAGAACGGCATTTGATGTGAAAGTTCAATAATGAAAGAAAATCAAGTGGTTCATTGCATCATGCAACCTCATTTAAAGCAGGGGACGTCCACATCTTAAACTTCTGCAAACTCTGGGACTAAACTCTACTGATACTGCATTCACGTTGAATTTACTACAATTATGAAATGACAACTCAGAGATTCTAGTCTAAACTGTCCACATGCTCAGACACAGTTACACAGACACAGACACATTTTGTTTCTATTTCTTTGCCATGTTCAATTCAGATTTCTACAAATGTGATTAGCTGAATCAGGTTTGTTAGGTCTTTACACTGCAAAGGTGGAACAGAAGCTGCAACTGAAGTGGTTTTTATACATAAAGAGGTGTTTATAACAGTATAAAATTACATTTACTCAAGAATTACAAATCACTAGACACAATAAATCACACTGATTCTTAAAATACGGTCACATTTACCATTGCTATCTATTATTATATTAAAAACTATTTCTTTTTATTCTTATTTAAGTATGAATGTCACCTAAAAATATTTACAATACATTCTATGAAAACAAATCTCATCTATTTAACATTAAAGCAAATACATTTTGTGTTAAGGATGTTTAGTTATTTTTTTAATGCAAAAGTACAATTAGTATGAATTAATGTATTGAATTAGTATTTTTAAAATCCAGTAATTTCAATAGAAATCCACATCATCTGGAGTTTCATGTGAGGGTGAAAAAGTTCCCCAAACAGATTTCTGTTCTTATAAATTCAGTGTGACCAACATAAAGCTTCTTGGTTTGAAAGTGACTTCTGTTTGAGAGGTGCTTCCCGCATCACAACACTGTTAACAATGGATAAGGGACTTTTTGTCAACCAAATATCACCAGAATTTCTCTCCTATGACCATACCTTTTTTTGCGAAGAGCATTTTTATTTTTATTTGATAGAAAATGTTGTATTATTAGAGCTGATCAGCTCAATGTAATTCATCCACCTTTTTGACGTGCTTATGCAGATTTTGTATGAATTTTACCTGAGATTACAGGGTTTAACTTTATTGTGATGGCATGACAACAAAGTTGAAATATTGAACAGTTTGCCTGCATTGTAAGTGCCTTTGCCAACACAGTTTCCTACATAAGCTTAAGGACTTTAGTGTAACTTAGAATCATGCAGAATTATTTAGTTTGAATTCCGTCTTTCGACCCTGACTTGTTGACTGCCGTGTTTGCTGGACATCTCTCATCCTGTGATTCTGTCCCCTTGGGCTGTATCTTTTGGTTTTGTATTTGAACCTTTGTCCACCTGCTTGCTTCTTTTTTGTTTTTTTGCTGGATTTCCATGGAGAGACCAGCCAGTCATTTTCGATATCTTCTCCACTCTCCATCCCAGCCAATATCCGCTCTCTTCTCACACTTGTGTTCTCTCAGGACATGCCTCATTGACGACTCATTGCTGGAACGGCCCTTGGGGATCCGTTATTTTTCAATCAGCCAGCATCTGCTTTGCCTCGTTAGGAAATTGATGCCTTGGTAACAGTCTCATCCTCGCTTCTTACTCCATCGCCTCCTCCCCCTTCCTTGTTCAGATCCATCAGGTGACTGTCCTCTCTCTTGGATAGAAGGAGAAGAGGTCAAGTGACAAGAAATGTGCACTTTGTCCAAGAGATTAACTGTAACCATAAGTCAATACAAAATCAAAACTCACCTCATATACTTCGTTTTCCAGATCGTACGATATATCAGCACACATATATCAATCCCAAGAAATGTGTTTGGAATCTTTGATCAAAATATAATAACTTGCTCTGCCTCTGAAAAAAAAAAACTACTTTTCATTTGACATCACCCAAATCCTTTTATTTGTATGCCCCTCCTCTAACCATCTGTTATATGTATGCAATGCCAATGTGTTTTACCATCCAATCAATTTCATATGAACAAAATCCAAAAAGTCCCACGCTACATTTTTGTAATTTGGAAATTTTTCAGGTTTTGGAGATACGGTACGTGATTTACCCATCATAAACACAAAGTGGTGCAAAACTTTACTTTTAAAAGTTACATTGTTGCATTACTCCTAAAAAAGTAACTAATTACTGTAGATATATTCATTTATAATTTGAGCAATCTAGTTTGTGCTTACTGCTCGATTGCAGTGTACAGTCTTATGTTGATAAATAAGAAGAAAAGTTACACCTGTTATGCATTTGAAAACAGAACTTGGGCATTATGGTGAAGTTTTAATAAAGCATTATTTCAAAAAGGGGTTACATGTAAGGTATTACCACCAAACTCTTTAGAATTCAGTGTTTAGTCATTTAAAGTAATAGCAGCCTGTACAATAATTTTAGAATGAATGAAAACAGGACACTTTCATGGTTGCACAACAACACGGTTGCATAAGATGCAACGGAAAGTTTTGTGAGAATTTTTATCAGGATGTAAAACTACGGAAACCTTTCTTAACTTTTGAGAACCGTAATATGGTATTTGGTGAATAAGGAAGTCTCCATTTTCTCTTGAAGTGTCTAAAAGTACCCTCTCAAAGTTTTATGCACCGTGTGGCAGTTGGGTGATAGAGTGTAGGCTTTAAACAAGCAAACAGACGTGAGATATGTGCAGATCTCCGAGCGATTGAGTGTAATTAGTAAAGCACACACACGTTCGAAGGTTAGACAGCCGGCGGTTCTCCAGGGGCTTTGCACTGGCAGGTTTTTCCAAGAACTGCTCAATGATCAAAAGCCAAAGACCTGGAGGAATCCTCACAGAGGTCCAATTAAACACTGCCTGCAGCCTGATTGGACCCTGAGTGATGGAGCTCTCTCATGGATGAGACTTCCTTACAGGGAATTCTTCAGAGCCAGAAAGGCTCACCTCCATATATGTTCATATTTGAATTTCATATTCCTTTGACATTTCCTTTTGTTGACCAAACTCAGCAGTCTGTAGTATAAAATATGGTAATGAGGCTCAACCCCAACCCAAAACCATTTCCTGAGAACTCACCTGTCTAGAGTTCCCGGAGGGAAGAACCAAAGCATTGGGTCTGAAAGCTTTAATGAAAGGAACATAGGGAAAGATTACGTGCGCATAATGTGAAAGGTGGCTCAATGTGTGCATTGGACATATTTATCGATATCCATCATTGTCCAGGGTTTTATGCTCCATAACACACAATGCAGGACATCTGCATTTATTATTATGCATTACCGATTGGAGTAAATGCATTGCAAATACATGCCTAGTGCAGTATCATGAGTAGATTCTTTCTGCAGCAGGGGCTTTAGAACAAATCTTCTTTTGTTAGATAAGAAGCGGTCCTAATTTGTACTGGCATTATGTTTTGCTGTCATAACTACAGCGTTGCATTCGTACAAAGCCACTTTCTGGACTTGCTTCGTGTGATTTAATTAAAAAGAGACGTGACACTCCTACTATTGTTTTTTTTTTAATTTTTTTTATATCCATTCATACAAACAATGATTTGAATACACTTGAATACACAACCTTTTCAATTTTTGAATTGTTATAAAATATATCTGAATAACTGAATTTCTTGAAAAATACTTGATTAGGTATTAAAGGGATAGTTTACGCAAAAATGACAATTCTGTCATCATTTACTCACCCTCAAGTTGTTCCAGACCTGTATGAGTTGCTTTCTTCTGCTGAACATAAAAGAAGATATTTTGAAGAAAGTGAATAACCAAACCATTGACTTACATTGTATGGGGGGAAAAAATGGTATTGAAGTCAATGGGGACAAGAAGTTGTTTGGTTAGCAACATTCTTCAAAATATCTTCTATTGTGTTCTGCAGAAGAAAGAAATTCATACATTTTTTATTTATTTATTCATATTTACATTTTATTATTTATGATTGGTTACAACTGTCTTTTACAGACATAAATCTAAACCTAAATATGAAAATATGAAACATATGAAAAGAACTTGAGTTCATTACTAACTATTAGAAATGTATGAACTATATAGACATCCATATTTGTCATTCCCCCAAAAAACTTTTTATTTACCAGTACTAAAATTAAAAAAAAAGCAGCTAGCGGTTTATTTAAACGATTTTGTGTATTCAGCGTATTGAGCACAACTTGTGTTTTATTGTCACTGTTATTTAATTAATTAACAGTTTAAATTGCCTTGCTTCGAGTGGAATTATAAATAAGCTGCTCTGCAGTTAGATAGTGTGGGTCGTCAGCTGTCCAGGCTGGTTACCCTCCTTGTCTCTGTGTAGGCCATAATTATCTAACCTGTTATCCTCTCTCAGAACATCCTGTGCATTAAACAAGTTCTTATCTGTTAAAACAAGTCACGTTCAGCCACTCGTGTCACTCATTGTTAAAAACGGCACAGTGTAAACGTGAGGGTCAGCGGAGGGGACCGGAATCTAAAGCATCAGCTGGAGGAGGATTGGAAGCGGAGAGGGAGGAAAAGTGCCTGATCTTTTTAGCTGACCTTTGTGCGTCTAATCCTGTTTTTGAGTCTGGCCAACCCCCATGTCTGATTCCTCTCTCCGTCTGTGTAGGTATCTGCTGCCAGTCACCTCCCAGTTCATCATCAAGTGGCCGTCATCTAGCTTCGGCCGCTCGACGTCCTCCACTCGCCCCCGAAGCGTCTTTACCGCACGGATGGGTCACTTCTGATGGCCACTGGACTCCGACACCTGCTGGGGGAGACCATATCCAGACTTTAGATATCCAGACCTGAGGGCATAACGTCTGAGACCTTCGCAAACTCCAGCAGCATATTTAAGGGGATTTGCCCGTCTGCATTGTTAATGCATCAGATGCATATGATCGAGCAGTCCCTGCCTCCTGTTCGCTGTAAAATATCTGCTGCATTGCTATCTCCTTTAGAATGCTTGTAAAGATGAAGAACATGAATTTATTTTCAAGACTGTACATTTTATTCAATGGATTCCAGTGAATGTTTCAGTGTCATGGAAAAAGAAAAAGGTCATGTTCAAGTTGTTTTTTTTCTTTTTAACCATGGTGTAATTTCCTTTTCACAGTTTTTCCCTAAATCATTTTGTCGATTAATATACAACGTCACTTTCTTAATAGTAACTTTATATTTTAGCTCATTTAGTCTATTTTAAATTCTTCTCAGAATTAAAATTGTAATAATATGGGGCCGTTCACACAGGATCTCGACAGATTGAACAGCTTTTAACTCTTCAAGGCACCTGAAAACATTCATATCGTGAGGGGGAAAAAAAGTGTTGCAACAGCCAGAGATTTGTATTCCAGTGTGGGGGACCTTGTGTATGTTTCATTTGATTGAACAAGTCAGTTTGAATTATTCATAAAAAAAAATACAAATAAAATAACAATAAAACAAAACAAAACAGGTAGCACTTTACGTAAAGCCTTTATGTATAACAACGCATTGTAAAGTTATTAATTATGTGTTCTCTAATGCATTATATCTTTTCATAAATAATTGTAACCAAAGTTAAAATGCATTATATTATTTGAAGGTTTGTATGTCATGTGTTTTAATGCATTTATACGTTCTAAACATGTAACAATGAATAGATAATGTATGTTTCATTTGATTTAACAAGTCAGTTTGAATTATTCATAAAAAAAAATACAAATAAAATAATAATAAAACAAAACAAAACAGGTAGCACTTTACGTAAAGCCTTTATGTATAACAACGCATTGTAAAGTTATTAATTATGTGTTCTCTAATGCATTATATCTTTTCATAAATAATTGTAACCAAAGTTAAAATGCATTATATTATTTGAAGGTTTGTATGTCATGTGTTTTAATGCATTTATACGTTCTAAACATGTAACAATGAATAGATAAGTATTATAATGAATTGGAATTGTGGTTACAATTATTCATGAGATCATGCAATGCATTATAAGGTATATTATAAGGGATAATTAATACATTAAAACTACTTTTATAATTCATTATAAAATATAGGCCTTAAGTAACGTGTTGCCGAACAAACAAAACATGCATGTGTGCATGCAGTCAGGAAGGACAACACAATATAAAGTTGAGTCACATGCAATTGACAAGCTCGCATCCTAATATTTTTTTTTTTAATATGCCATTCTGCAGAAAAAAATAAATGCATAAAAATTGTAGATGAAGAGCTTAAAAATCGTGCAAATGGAATGCGTCCTGTGTGAATGCCCCACTAAGAATGATTTAGAAAGGGAAAGAGTTAGTATTAAGGGGTTAGGTGTTGAAATTGGAGTCAGGTTTAGGGTTAAAGGTTAGGTGTATGGTTTTATGAGTATTATAGAGTTAGGAATTAGAAATGCTTACTGTTTGAGTAAATGCTTTGCATTATACTAGACTATAGTTGCCTGTTCTGAACTAAAAGCTGAGATCACCTATCAACTTAAGGGACGCAAGTCTCTTTTGCATAACTTTTATGAGCCATATTGTGTAGATGCAAATATGAACCTCAGCGTCTGAGCTGTCTGATGTGAAGTGCTGATGAAAGGGATTTTTAATATTGCTGCTGGTAGAGTATGTTTGGTAAATTCTCTATGAGCTCAATGTGCTAAAACTTGGATGGCTGCATCTTGAGGATACTTGAATTAATTTATGTTGTTTATTTTATTAAAAGGTCTGTGTTTACATCTAATTTCAAGTTTGTTTTAAACATGCTTGTTCATTTTAACCGTGGCATTACCAATGTATCAGTGGCTTTATGAACGGAATAACCTTTTATGAAAGTACTGTAATAAGTGCTAATCGCAGAGCTTTGCTTTGGATCTAATTAGGATAAATGTTCATGTAGTGTTTTAGTAAAAGTGACCTGGATGTGCCAGCTCAAACCACGCTGTGCCAACACTACTCACAACCAGCAGTGTGTTACTGAGGAGCTCTATGTGACTTGGCAATATTTATCATTCATGGGATTTTCTCTTCAGAATGTGCTGTTTAAAAAAACCTTGGCTGCCGGGTT
Organism: Sinocyclocheilus rhinocerous; assembly: GCF_001515625.1. Classification (NCBI taxonomy): domain Eukaryota; kingdom Metazoa; phylum Chordata; class Actinopteri; order Cypriniformes; family Cyprinidae; genus Sinocyclocheilus; species Sinocyclocheilus rhinocerous. The sequence continues at coordinate 280,509 of NW_015632724.1, forward strand.
TTCTTGTTTTGGTAAGTAAGAGAAACTGTAGTGACAGTGTTCTGACAGTCTACTATGTAATTTCCACTGAAAACAGCGATAACCCAGCATTTATTCATCAGACCATTTCAGGTCATTTTGCCCAACGTACCATCATGTCACAATGCCAAATATTATTTTTGCCTGGATTTTCATTCAGGAGAATGGTTTTTAATAGCAATAAAAGGCTTAAAACATCTAAACAGACTCCAGAATTCTATTTGAGAATCTCATTGAGCGGCATCTGACCTTTCTGACTTCTGCTTCTTTCTCCTGAGGGTTTCTTAACACAAGGTACCTTATATGCACCACACATACACTTCCACAGCATGACACTTCATGTCATTCCACACAGTCTCGCGTGAGATTCCAGAGCATAACCTTGTCATGTTTTGATCTAACCTAAGGTCATTCTCGAAAACTAAAAACTACACCGTAAAACTCCTCGTTTCTTCCCTTGTCTCTTACAACAAAAGAAAGACCGTGACAGAGTTACTTAGCAACAGCTGAGAGAAGCATTGAGATTGAAACGTGTTAGCACCTCTGTGTGATTCTTGAATCAAAGAAATTGTCAACAAAGTGTCAACAAAGTGTCAGCAGCTGACACTTGATGTGAGTTTTGATTAAAGTCAGTATATTCTGCTTACAGTATTTTTTTTGCAGTTTTGCTAGCGTCAATAGATTTGCTGTCCTTAGTTAACGTGCTTTTACACTGACAGCGATTTAACTTAAGTTGCTGCACTGTTGTTTGGCTGTAGTTATTACTACTTTACTGCAGTATTCAACTGTATCAAGGGAAAGATCACTTGAGCGCCATTGTCTGCATTTCCTTTGGTGGTTACCACACTGCATTGCTGTTCAGTTGAACTTTGATTTGAACTTTGTGTATAATTGTGTGTAATGCACTGCTAGTAGCACCTAATGAAACTGCAAAAAAAAAAAAAAACTTTCCAAATACACTTCCTAAACATTTCTACTGATCATTTGACCATGACCTCTGTCTGTTTTGATTGTTCCAAAAGGTAGTTCCACCTTCAACTCACACTATTGGTGCTACTAGCTACTTACTGTACCTGATAATAACACATCCGGTGTAATGTCACAAACATCTAGGTTCACACACTTTTTCACACACCAAAATCTGGAAGGTTAGGACGATTCCAAGGGCCCAAGATTTACATGATTTTTACCCTCGTGCAAGTGGCCTCCGGGCCTTTTAGCAGCATAAGAAAAAACAAAAAACAAAAAAAACGAATGGATTACTAGGAAAGCGTGCAAGGAGCACTTCTCTTATTAACATTGTGTCTACACTTTATTATAATGAGAGGATTCATGAGCTCTCAGCAGTCAGCATTGATCAAAACTGCGGCATTTTGAGTGGTGAGTGGATTCTGAATGAAAACACCTCTGCTTGGTCATTGCATTCAAGAAATCAACAGATAGCCTACTGTATGTCTGTAATTGGATCAACGCTGCAAAAACACGTAAATAGAAATATTTAAAGCTCTCCAGAGTGCAAACGCAAATACACACTGGAGTTTTTGCTAAATATGTTTCGCCATATTTTTACAGCTTCAATTGAGGGTGCCCTTGCTTTCGTTTGAGGGTGCTTAGCACCTCTAGCATCCCTGTAGACCGTACTTGGATACAAACAGCTGATTGTATGCAAATAATAAAATATGTAATGACTATATCATACATATTTTAGGCGTGAAAAAAACATCAAGATATTTTGAGAAACTAGCTATATGATCATAAAAATTTTCATGCCTTTCAATACTGACGGCAGAGGTTTTTAATAAAGCAATCGGTTACCGGTAGCCATGTCTGTATAGTGCTAGAGGGCACTTTTAGCGTGTGTATAGATACGCAAAAAAGCTAGAAATTAAATTGAGCATTTATATACACTAAAAAACAAGCTGTTTATCATTTTTATGGTTTTTAATGAAATAATTTTTAATAATGAAAATTAGTTTGTGCCTGCTTGTTCTATTAATTAGTGTCAGAACCGTTAAAGAATAAAGATTTTCCATATTTCATTTCTAAGTGTTAAAAAAGGAAAAATGAATGGACGCAAAAGTACACGGACCGGCAGGCAGCCTGTTTGTGTTTATAATCATGCTATTGCAAACTAAACTTTATTTATTTTATTTAGTCATTTATCAGAAAAATTCAACTAAAACTTTTATAGATTTTATATATATATTTTTTGTATTTAGATCCAGTTGTGCAGATTATCATGATGAACTGTAAGAATTGTAAACTATTGTTGTTCTGTTTTGTGCAATAATACAAAAGCCAATGGAAAAATCCTATTTCTGTCAAAGGAGCTAGGGTGATGTAATCTTTTTGGTTGGCCTACAAAAATATGTCATCACTGCAGCACTGTAGTTGTCTAAAATGAACAGAACATGACTGGTGCATGTCTGTCAACTGAAGGCATTTTCAGCACAAAAGAGCATATCAGACACTTACAGTTTAGACAGCTCCATCGATTATACTGTGAACGATCTAGTATTGTCATGTTGTGACAGTGTAGACTCCTCCAGTGTAGAAGTAACCACAAATCAGCTCTTTACAGGGTAGGAGATATTAAGTCAGAAAATATTTTGATATTCTCTTCATACAGTAAAGGTCTACTCAAAGAGAGAGGATAGAATAAAAAAATAAAAAAAACACAAACAACACAAAACAATTACAGAGATTGTGCAGCCCCATATACTCCATCTGTAATTCTTGTTCAATATTTTCTTCCTGTGTCAGTGGGGCTATATCCTCCTTTAAAATTAATTGTTTACTGATCTTTAACTTATTTTAAGCCAGAAAGAGAAAGTTACTTTTTTTGTAGAAACCCTTCATTAAAATCTGTATTTTGTAAAGGTAGTAGGTTTGTGTAATGAAAGTACTCTATTGCACCACTTGAGTCACAACCATACAGAGGCATGTTAGAATTACTGTCTCTTGAGCCCTCTACTCTGCAGCCGTTCTGTTGCCCACATATAAAGGTCTCTGGGTGCCTATTTAACGGATCATAGCCATAGACGCCTTCATGCGCTGTAAAGTGCGAGTTTAAAGCCTCAGATTACCTGTGAACGGCCAACAAGAATAGTATGATTCTGAATGCTGCCACTTTGGGATTTGAAAGTACTTATGGTGAAGTTTGCTTTTTTCCTGTCTTGCTGCCACAAAACCGACTCCAACCACAGTGTGGGCATTTCCACTGCTCAGCTAAGTAAGTGTAAGAAGAAAAGCCCATCTGCCAACTGGGGGCTCGTCCGGGATCCTTCTGGAGATTATCGTTGCCTCCGCTCTAGCCAGTTTTGCAGACAGACCCCTATGCACTGATGTTCTGAGCTCAGGGACTCAACAGCTGTCTGGTGGTCGCAACTCCCTCTTTCATGTCGAGTGCTGATGTATTCAACAGGCTCATTCAAAGCACTTGGTTAATTAGAACTCTGAAGTGTGGTGATTCATACCTTTACCTTTGCCCCCCTCAGTCATTGTGAAGGACAGCTCACTAAATGAAAATGGATTCATTAACATCGATGACTTTATTCAGCTACATTTCTCCTTCAGTCTTCTGTAGGAATGCGAGAAAAGTCCATCTTGCCTCCTGTCCATCTTCTCTTGACCCAGTTGCAAGTATTGATTTAAGATTACAAGCAGCCACAGTGATGGCTCAATTCTCACCGAGCAACTAACTTCTGCTACTGTGAGTTGTAGTGGTCAATTAATGAGGAGAATGAATGGTCTTGTCAGCCTGGCCGATGTTTTTGGGTCTTGTTGTCAACACAGCAAATGTTTTTTATTTGTAATCGAATACATTCCTCCTGTGACCTGGACTCATTATGCTTGCCTTTTCTTCTGAGGGTTCCAGGAACTGGAATGCCAAGACCTAAGCAATCCCCGGAATATTTATGAACCCCCGTGGTCCCAAATGAGACAAAACAGGCTTTGAACAATCGACTTTTTAACGTTTCATGATTTACTCTCCTCTTCTGAACATAATTAAGTGTGGATTGACAGTAATGGTTATAATTATAATAATTATAATTACAATAATGATTATACTTCTTAGAAGAGAGGCGAGTGGAACAAGAGCAGTTCTTTACAAAGTGGGAAAGCGATAAAAAAAATGGGCTTTTCTCAAACGTGTCTCTTTCTTTTCAAAATGACTGGTGTTTCTCTAAATATATTAATAATCCACTAACCATTCTTATCAAAAGCTTTACCCATGAGTGGTATTGACTACAAAAGCCTGAACCGACTGATCGCCTGGACAATAATGCTGTTATCTGCCTCTTATCCTGCTGTTTAGCGTCTTATGCAGCTCCAGTCTTATCAGGTTCACACAGTGAGGGGAGATGCTTGTAATGCTTGGTGTTCTTGTGGATATCCATATGTGCTCTACAAACTTTGTCCTGCAGAATATTTAATGTCTGACAGTTATAATATGCTCAGATTCACCACAATCTTCAATCAGTGATATTATCAAAATGGCAACCATAGGTTCTGCATTTTGGAACAGTTTAATCCTACTTTTTTTTTTCTTTTCTTTTTTTGTACATTGGACATCCATTATATGATTCTAAATGGCAACTTTGCAATTTATATGCCAGTGCCAGTTTACTGTATATAGTATAATAACAATTTGATGAGGGCAAATAAATGTATACACTATTTTTATGCAATATTTACTTAAAATGTTTGCAATATTTAAAAGGCAAAATTGCACATAAACCTGGCTGTTGATGGCTATTGAAAATAATACATGAGGAATTGACAAATTACTCTCTTGGTTCTGGCCTTAGGCCGCAATGCGTGCTTGATATATAGGCTATATCAAGAGTAATATATATTAATCTTGCTCTATAAGAGGACATAATCAGTGGGTTCTTCAATATGTCCTCTATTAACTTGATGCAACCCTTCTGTGTTGATCTGAGCTGTGGCTTCTTTAGAGTTCATGCCAAACATTTAATCTCTTCCTCCTACACAGGATGGCAGAAATACAGGTTAATCTGAGCTCACCGGCTGCTGCAGACACAAGATTTGAGGCTCTGACTGGGCCAGCCAGGGATTCATGAGTGAACAACTGTGAATTACTTTAACAGGTGTGAATGTTTATATGTGTATGACCTTCTCCAGAATATAGCCGTTTATGTGCAAGTTGTGATGTCTTGCCTAATATGTTCATGCATAATACCCGTTTCACATTTACATTTACTCTTTTTACATCTAAATCACTCATTTAAATGTCCTCTATTTTGATTTGCCAACAGGTGATCTAAAAGTACCTCTATTTTGCTTGTAATTGTGACTTTTTTTGTGACTTTTTTCTCAGAATTGCAAGATATAAACTTGCAATTGCGAGTTATAAAGTCAGAATTGTGGCATATAAACTCACGATTCGGACTTTTTTTTCCTCACAATTGCAAGTTTATATCTCGCAATTCTGACTACTTTTCTCAGAATTGTGAGATATAAACTCCCAATTGTGAGTTATAAAGTCGAATTACAAAGAAAAAATAAATAAACTTTTTGCATGTTATAAAGTCAGAATTGCAATTCTGAGAAAAGTGTTTGTCTCACAACTCTGACTTTACTCAGAATTATGACTTTTTTTTCTCAGAATTGCGAGATATAAACTTGCAATTCTGAGAAAAAAAGGCAGAATTGTGAAACCGACCTGACTGCTGTAGAACCCTCACTTGAGGGGGCGAGCTGTCCCGTGCCGTACCGTTGCCGGGCGGCAGCTGGGAATTTTGCTCGAAGCGATCTCGACGCAGCTCGAGTTCCTGAAGGGGAACTCTTGCTTTTTTTGTGATTTTGCTTAAATGTGACCCTGGACCACAAAACCAGTCAAAAGGGTAATTTTTTTTTTTTAAGTGAGATGCATACATCATCTGAAAGCTGAATAAATAAGCTTTCCATTGATGTGTGGTTGTTAGGATAGGACAATATTTGGCTGAGATACAACAATTTCAAAATCTGGAATCTGAGGGTGCAAAAAAATCAAAATATTGAGAAAATCGCCTTTAAATTTGTCCAAATGAAGTTCTTAGCAATGCATATTGCTAATCAAAAATTAAGTTTTGATATATTTACGGTAGGAAATTTACAAAATATTTTCATAGAACATGATCTTTACTTAATATCCTAATGATGTTTGGCATAAAAGAACATACAATGTTTTTTTGGCTATTGCTACAAATACACTCCAGCGACTTAAGACAGGTCTTGTGGTCCAGGGTCACAAATATCACCTGACAATATGTGTAGGACATTGCATTTTCATCTGTTTGTCAAACACTGAATATTTGCATGTAGACTTTCCTACACATTTTTCTTTCTTTCTAAAAATGGATGTTCAGTGTTGGTGAGAATGTTGGAGAGAAGCCAAACCATTCAGAAATTTATTTTACATCTAAACCACTCATTTAAATATCCTCTATTTTGATTTGCCAACAGGTGATCTAAAAGTACTGATTGTTGATTGTTTGTGACTTTTTTTCTCAGAATTGCAAGATATAAACTTGCAATTGCGAGTTAGAAAGTCAGAATTGTTGGATATAAACTCACGATTCTGACTTTTTTTTCTCACATTTGTGAGTTTATATCTCTCAATTCTGACTTTTTCTCACAATCGCAAGTTTATGTCTCGCAATTCTGACTACTTTTGTCAGAATTGTGAGATATAAACTCCCAATTGCGAGTTATAAAGTCCAATTACAAGGGAAAAAAAGAAACTTTTTTTGCATGTTATAAAGTGAGAATTGCAATTCTGAGAAAAAGCGATTATATCTCACAGTTCTGACCTTACTCAGAATTGTGACTTTTTTTCTCAGAATTGCGAGTTTCTTTCACGCAATTTTCGCCTTTTTTCTTGCAATTCAGAATTGCGAGATATAAACTTGCCATTCTGAGAACAAAAGTCAGAATTGTAAGAGAAAAAGTCAATTAAGTAAATTAAAAAAGGCAATTATCGTTTTTTTTTTTTTTTTTATTCAGTGGAGGAAATGGACTTCCATATAGTATTACTATGCTTGTCTGTGTTTGTAACATTTCAGACCAGAGTTTGTGAGCAGTATGGAATGGAAGCAGAGTGAGTTGAGTCAAGTTGCGTCATTGTGCTGATATTCAGTACAACAGCACTCTTGCTTTTTGTGATTTTGCTTAAATATCACCTGACAAATATGTGTAGGACATTGTATTTTCATCTGTCTGTCAAACACTGCATATTTGCATGTAGACTTTCCTACACATTTTTTTTTCTTTCTAAAAATGGATGTTCAGTGTTGGTGAGAATGTTGGAGAGAAGCCAAGCCATCCAGAAATTTCGGATGACAAGGGTGAGATGTGTTAGTAATGTAGCATGAAATCAGTAGGGTAAATAAAGCTGTCTGTTATCTCTCTACCATGTGATGAGGCAGAAGCCAAAGAATTTAATAGGACTTACTCAAGAGGGAGCTGATGCCCGCAGGAGAATGCAAACGTCTTTCTGTCAAAAAACGTCAGATAGCTCCGTACTTTCTCTCCTGGCTTTCTCACCCCACTCTTAATTCCTCACAGAGTGACTGCATAGATATGTGATTTAGTTTGCATTACATTGTTGAAACAGTTTTCAACATAGCTGACATAGTGACATTGCATATTTGTTGCATATAAATGTCACTTCTTGTCACAAATAATTGTTCTTTGCCCCGTATTTATGGAAATAGACTTTAATAGGCTGTGAATACCCACTCGTGTGATCTCACGAGTATGTGTTTTGTGTAAGATGCAGTTATACCACACGAACATTTGCTTATGTCAGTCGTGGCCTAATGGTAAGAGAGTCGGCCTGATAACCCAAAGGTCACGGGTTATCTATCACGAGTCTCGGTACCGGCAGGGATTGTAGGAGTGGGGAGTGAATGTATAGCGCTCGCTTCCACCTTCAATACCACAACTGAGGTGAGACACTTGAGCAAGGCTCCCCGGGTGCCGCAACAAAAATGGCTGCCCACTGCCGGTTGCGTGTTCACGGTGTGTGTGTGTTTGTTCACTACTCACTGCTGTGTGTACTTGGATGGGTTAAATGCAGAGCACAAATTCCGAGTATGGGACTCCATACTCACACGACACGTCACCTTCACTTTTATGACTGTATATACATTAAATGTTTTCAAATTCTTTTTTCACCTATAAACATTTAATTAGTGTAATTGATTGATTCTAATGTATTTGTGATTTAATATTGAAATTGTAACATTTCATTCTGACTTCTGGTGTCAGTTCGTTTAAAGATTACTTAATTAAAAAATAAAAATGTAATATTAATGTAAAATATAAATGAATATTAAAAATACCATCTATTTCACCACAAAACACCATAAAATAATTATCCATTTTATTATTGTGCTGTAATCCAAATGTTCAGATTCCATATGATTGCATTGTGTGAGGAACAGAACCAAATTAAAGTCTTTATTCAACGATATTCTTCTAGCAACTGTGAGAAATCCTGCACTTGTTAAAAATTACAAATTTGCCACAGTGAGCAGTGTTACAACAAAGCTTGTATGTCCATTTGGGAATGGGTTAATGGATATAAAATATATCTATAAAACAGTAAAAACTATATCAACAATATAAATACAAATAAATATGCATACTTATATTTTAGATGCTGCCAGTATGGTCTCTATATCTTCTACCCAAATGTAACAAATTATATTATGTATAAACAATGAGATCAGGCTGCAAGGCCATATAACAGGGTTCCCACACATTTTCATCAACAAATATCCATGACATTTTCAGTCATTTTTTGATGAGGCACTACATCAAGTGCTCTATAGAGACTGCACTCACAAAAGTGCAACTTCTTACCAATGAAATAATTCTGATCTAAAACAAAGAACAAAGATCTGAGCAAAGCTAGAAAAAGTTTTTAAAAAGTTTCTTTTTTCCAGGCCTGTAAATAACATTTAATAAAATCTCCTTATGCTTCCAGATTTTTCCATGACTGCAGGAACCTTGTTTATTATCTAGACTATCTTCAGGCATTTTAAGTTTGATTTCTTCCAGGATTACAATGGTCCAATGCATAGGGAAAAAGTGGTCACTGAATGGTTGGATGAGTATGAAGCTTGTGTCGGAACAGTATGGGGGTCGTCCTTGAGAGCCCCAATCACCTCTGAGAGTATCAGAAAAGGCCAATGAAGTTGGTGTGCAGAATTTGCATGCGAGACCATGGCCATATACTGGTATATAAGGCCGTATATATCATGATATATGAGCCGCTGTGACTAAGCCGACGCCCTTCGCGCCCTGGACCAGGAAGGGGAGCACGTGGGGCCGCCGGACTCCGCCCCCTACCTGGACCCCTCCTTTCTGAACACTGCCCATTCTTCACAATTCCCCGGCACAACGAGAACACCAGATCCCCTGTTTATTTTGAACACTATTTCCCCTCAGAACACTTTATTCCCGTTTTGGACATTTTGTTTTATTTTCTGTTAAATAAAAGCCTCTCCGAGGCCTGGCGCCACACCCACTGTGTCTGTCGTTTGCTCCTCCTGCCACAACGGATAAGTGCAAGAAGGTTTACCTTGTATGCTTCAGTGGCTGCAAAAGAGTAAAATTTTCATTTTCAAGAGTAAATTTCCTCTAAAAGAACATTTACACAGCAACTCGTATCTTTTTAAAGATGCTGTTCCATCCGTGTTCTTCTGGATCTAGAGGATTTCTCTCGCGGCTCTCATATGTTCTCTCAAGGAAAAGAGAAGGATGCAGTAGAGCCTGTCCCCCCCACTGAGATGAAGAAGGGTTTCTACTGCCCTTACTTCATTGTATCCAAGAAAGGCGGTAGTTTGAGACAGATCCTAGATTAAAGAGTGCCGAATCGGGCTCAAACACATGCTCACATGTGTCAGACACCAGGATTGGTTCGCAGTGATTGACCTGAAGGGCATTTACTTTTATTTCTCTATCCTTCCTAGGCACAGTCTGTTTCCTCGGTTTGCCTTCGAAGGACGGGCATATCAGTACAAGGTCCTCCCTATCGGGCTGTCCCTGTCTCTCTTCACAAAGATTGCGGAGGCTGCCCTGGTCCTGCTAAGGTCCCCGCTAAACTCAGTCACCATGATAGCACATACCTCTCAAAACTGTGGTCAGTCAATGCTGAAATCCTTGAGTTCAAGCACAAGACAGTGGTTCCACTGAAATACTTTCGGAGGCTCCTGGGGCATATGGCATCCGCAGCTGCAGTTACACCGCTCGGTTTGATGCATATGAGACCACTACAGCATTGGCTTCAGACTCGAGTACCGAGATGGGCATGGTGCCGCGGCTATCACACCGATCTGTCACCGCCTCTTCAGCCATTGGTCAGACCTTGTGTTTCTACGGGCAGGAGTTCCCTTAGGCCAAGTGTCCAGGGACCTGTTTCATAAAACAAGTTTACCAAATAAGCCAGTTTTATTTCAGTTAGTCTGACTTATTGTCAGCTGATTTGGTTCAAAATAAGTCAGACTAACTGAAATAACCCTGACTTATTTGGTAAACTTGTTTTATGAAACAGGCCCCAGGTGTGTTGTTGTCACAACAGACACCTCCAAGACAGGCTCGGGCTTCGTGTGCAATGGGCATGCAGTTTCAGGCTACTGGACAGGACCTCACTTGCATTGGCACATCAACTGCCTGGAGTTGCTGGCCATGCTACTGACCCTGAGGAGGCTTTGGCCACTGATTCAGGGCAAGCACGTCTTAATCTGGACAGACAACACGGTGACAGTGGCATATATAAATCGCCAGGGCGGGATTCACTCTCGTCGCAACTCACCTGCCATCTCCTCCTTTGGAGTAAGCAGCGACTAAATTCACTGCTTGCTGTTCACATCCTGAGCAACCTCAATCACGCAGCCAACGCACTTTCATGACAGGTCATGCTCCGTGGAGAAAGGTGACTCCACCCCCAAGTGGTCCAGCTGATATGGAGTCAATTTGGCGAGGCTCAGGTAGACCTGTTTGCCTCCCAGGAATCCTCCCATTGCACCCTGTGGTACTCCCTGACTGAGGCTCCTCTTGACACAGATACACTGGTCTATGCAAATATGCATTTCCCCCAGTGAGCCTCATTGCACAGACCCTGTACAAGATCAGGGAGGATGAGGAACAAGTTTTGATGGCTGCCCCCTTTTGGCCCAACCAGACTTGGTTTTCAGAGCTCATGCTCATGGTGTTGGCCCCTCCCTGGTGAATTTGCCTGAGGATGGACCTCCTTTCTCCTAAATCCTCAGAGACCGTGCCTCATCCCCTCTTGGGATCTTTCTGTGGTCCTGCAAGGTCTGCAGAAAGATCCCTTCGAGCCTTTGCAATCAGTGGAGCGTAGCACCCTCTCTCTGAAGACGGCCCTCCTGATTGGCCTCACATCTGTCAAGAGGGTGGGGGACCTACAGGCCCTCTCAGGTAGTCTCAGTTTGTGACTAGAGTTCGGGCCGGACTACTCTCACATTGTCTTGAGAGCCCAGGCCTGGATATGTGTCCAAAGTTCCCACTACTCCCTTCAGGGACCAAGTGGTGAACCTGCAAGCATTTCCTCCGGTGGAGGGAAACCCAGCCTTGTCTGTGTTGTGTCCAGTACACGCTTTGCGTATTTATTTGGACCGAACTCAGAGTTTCAGACAATCTGAATAGCTTTTTGTCTGCTTTGGGGGTCAGCAGAAGGGGAAGGCTGTCTCCAAACAAAGAATTGCCCACTGGATTGTGGAAGCCATTTCTCGGGCATATTAGGCCGAAGGTGTGCCATGTCGGCTGGGAGTGAGGGCTCACTCCACCCGTGGCATTGCTGCCACTTCGACATTGGCACACGTTGCTTCACTAGCAGACATATGTAGAGTCAAGTCAAGTCAAGTCACCTTTATTTAAATAGCACTTTTAACAATACAGATTGTGTCAAAGCAACTATACAGCATTAAATAGGAAATTAGTGTGTCATTAATGCAAAATGACAATAGTAAACACTAGATTTTCAGTTAAAGGCAGTTCATCATTGAATTCATTGATGTCAGCATCCAGCTCAGTTCAGTTTAACTAGTATCTGTGCAATCAAGCTGACGATATCGCTGGAAATTAAGTGTCCCCAACTAAGCAAGCCAGAGGCGACAGCGGCAAGGAACCAAAACTCCATCGGTGACAACTTGTAACAAGGAGTAGAATTTACAGTTTTTGCTATATGAAGTTTGCACAAGACTAGATAATGATCTGAGATATCATCGTTTGGCTGCATAATTTCAACACCATCAGCATCAATTCCATGTGACAGTATTAAATCTAGAGTATGATTTTGACAATAAGTAGGTCCTGACACGTGTTGTCTAACCCCAATAGAGTTCAGAATGTCTATGAATGCTGATCCCAATGCATCTTTTTCATTATCAACATGGATATTAAAATCACCAACAATTAAAACTTTATCTGCAGCCAGTACTAACTAGGATATAAAATCAGTAAATTCTTTAATAAAGTCTGTATGGTGCCCTGGTGGCCTATATAAAGTAGCCAGTACAAACATCACAGAGGATTTATCATTAACACTTGTTTTTCTGGATAATGTTATATGAAGCACAATTACCTCAAACGAGTTATATTTGAAGCCCGCCCTCAAAGAAATACTGAAAATATTGTTATAAATTGTAGCAACACCTCCCCCTTTACCTTTTGGACGTGGCTCATGTTTATAACAGTAATCTTGGGGGAAGACTCGTTTAAAATAATGTAATCATCAGGTTTTTTAGAGCTGTAGAGGAACACCTTCGCTAGATTCTATAATCTCCGAATGGAACGAGTTTTATCTCGAGTTTTTGGAAATATTGGGTAAGATCTCGACAAACTGGGTGGGTGAAGTGTTTGCGCTAGCGCCATCCGCCTCTCTGAAGTGATAATGTGCGCTCTTAGGTCTAGTCCAGTTCCCCAGGTATGGTGAACCCTAGACAATCTCTTTTTGTGTCACTTTAGCACCTTTACAGTAGATGAGTTCGGCGGAGGAACTCATCACCAAACTTATTACTTGTGGAGCTGCCCCTTCCAGGTGAGCCCTTGTATTGCGGATGGTGCTCTGTATGTAGTGGTTGCCCTTTTGGTCACCCCACACCATGTATGCCACTGTTTAGTTCCCCAGATGGTGAACCCAGTGTCTTCCACTTGACAGAGCTAGTTCTGTCTCTGGTCACTGTGAGTTAGATAGTCTCCCCCCTTCGGTGGAGCCTGCCACAGAGACCTCCCTATGTAGCACTCCCCTCTGGGGAGGCCTTAGGTGTATTTCCACATGTTACCTCCCCTTCAGGTAGGATGTGGTCTCTGTAGCATTCTTGTCCCTTTAGGAAGGAGAACGCTTCCCAACGTTAACAACCAGGTGTTTGCAAGCCGTATATTTTTCTTACAAATCAGAAGAGGCCCCACAGCTGCAGTGACCTCTTGTGGTGAGTAGCGCTCCATGATGGAGACCTGAGTTATCTACCCTGGACGTTGGAAGGTTAAAAGTGAGTGTTGTTGCACTCGCTGTTGGCACACTCAAGCCTGCTCGCATTTGCACCGCATCATCTCGTGACACAGTGCAGTAGTTGTGGTGTTTAATATAGGGACCTCCATACTGTCGTTCCAACACATGTCAGAGTGAATGACAGAAAGGGAAAGTCTCAGTTACGTATGGTAACCCTTGTTCCCTGATGTAGGGAATGTAGAAGTGTGTCCTGCTGGCCACAACTTTGTGCTGACCGCTGATGTGGCTGAGATGCTACCTAGGCTCCTCAGAACAAAACTGAATTTCACACGGCTGGTCTTATATACCATTATATATGGGCGTGGCCTCACATGCAAATTCTGCACGCCAATTTCACTGGCCTTTTCTGATACCCTCAGAGGTGATTAGGGCTCTCAAGGATGCCCCCCATACTGTCGTTCCGACATACGTCTCTATTCCCTCCATCAGGGAACGAGGGTTCCCTTTCAGTCGGTCACTACGAGTCACGTCGTGACCGACGAATTGGGATATCGCTTCGATAGAAGCGGTGGTCGTTCCAGTGTCGAGTGGGTTGCGCACTTCAGGCTGCACTACCCCCTGTCGTGTTGCAAAGCGGCCATCTCCCCTGTGCACCTCAGCACTAAAAGAGCATTTCCTAAAAGAGCAAATTTCTCTAAAAGAGCTACACGGGTGCGTCTTTATAAAGACGACGGATCGTCCTTATAAGGATGCCGTTTCACCCGTGCGTTTCTGGGTGCGGTCGTTACCTGGCACCGGGTGATGGTCACGATCGCTGCCTCACGTGTCTGGGCAATTCGTCGGTCACGACGTGACTCGTAGTGACCGACTGAAAGGGAACGTCTCGGTTACGTATGGTAACCCTCATTCCCTGAAGGAGGGAACGGAGACGTCACGTCCCGTCGCCACGGTTGCTGTACCACCGCTGAGCGGCCGGGTCGCCGGCTCGGCTTCTCAGCGAAAACCTGGTATGCATTGCACCTGCTGCCTTATTATACTCACGCTGTGATCAGCGGCAGCTGGATGCAATAATTGCATGCCAATGTGCATTGGCTCGTTTAGTTTACACTCGAAGTAGATTGGTCTATCGAAGCGATATCCCAATTCGTCGGTCACGACGTGACGTCTCCGTTCCCTCCTTCAGGGAACGAGGGTTACCATACATAACCGAGACGTTACCATACGTAACCGAGACATTTTTCTTTAATTTGTTTGCCAATCTGTGTGTGGTATGTATGGTATACAAACTATATGTATGTGGTCCCACATACATCAGATAAAATTTTTTTCATCGACTCAAGCTCAGTCTGTTGTGGCCAACTGTGTTTTGTGCTCTACATTATGACAACTGCCAGGTCCTGCCACTTCATTTCCTGCAGCATACGGACTATAAGGCCCATCCTGAACACCTACTGTACCCAGCTCCAGGCTCCAGTCTTTTCTGGAAACTCCTTTATTGCCGGACAACCAGCATCTGCCACCCAACACCTCGAGGGCTTCCAAAATACAGTTTGTTTTCAACTTCCAGAAATTCTCTCACATTACTCTTCTCAGGTCTCATCACTGGCTGCCAGTATCTGCAAGAATTCAATTTGAAACACCATTTCTGGCTCACACTACTGCCAATGCTCCCCCTGCCCCCATTACCTTCATGCCTTCATCGAGCTGTGTGTCTCTCCACATGAAGGGTTCCTGCCTGTTCAGTTCCAGAAAATCTTCAACCTTGTTTTGACTTTCACATAGTATTATTAGGGAACTTTTACATTACATCTCTTAACTTTTACGTTCCCACAATATAAAAATGCTGTATATAACTTTTGCTTTGGAAATTTGTAAAAAAAATAACCTCCAGTAATTTGACAAAAGTTTTTTTTTCTCTTCAGTAATTCTGCTTGAGTGTTTTGTGTTTGTTTGAAAAAAAAGGGGTTTAAAAGACAGTTAATATTCAGTAACATCAATTTGACTGCACTGACACTCAGATGAGAACAAATCTTGATATGAATTGAGATGGATGATTGTCTGCTTTATAGCTGAATTGAATTTGTTAATTGATGAACTTTGACAAAGTTATTAAACTGAATTGAGCTTAATATTGACACTATTGTCTTCTGTAGAGCTGCTTTATAGTTGAATTGAGTTTTGCAACTTTGCAACAGTGAGTATGTTTACATGGACAACAATACTCTGATTTTAATCCGATTAAGACAATACTCTGATTAAGAATCTACCATGTAAACAGAGATTTTTGATTACCTTAATCTGGCTAAAGTCATAATCGAAGTAAACAGAAATCGAATTAAGACATGTGGAGTATTCCTATTTTAGTCGCATTACTGAAGTGCAGAATAGACATGTAAACACCTTAATCAAATTATTACCGTAGTGTAGGACTATTCGCCGCACTATGTACTATAACATGTAAAACGGGAACATGAAAGGAATATTCTAAAAGCAACACCATAATCATAATATTGGCTTATTTAGAATAAGGTAAATAATTAAATTACTGATGTCCATGTAAACGTAGTTATTGACAATTTTGATTTTGAGTCAATTGAGCTGAATAATGACACTATTGTCTTCTATAGAGCTGCTTTACAGCTTAAATTTAATTTGTTTTTATTACTGCAAAGATTCTTTGAAATATTCTGTATTGTATGAAATGCTATATAAATAAATGCAACTCGACTTGACTTGTTTAGAAGGACATACAATTCTGCCTCCAGCGCTGATAAATAACTCTATGTTGTACTATTCAGGGGGGGCTTCAAACATCTATATCATGGAAGATACTTCTCCATTCCCTACATCAGGGAACAAGCGTTACCATACATAACTGAGACTTTCCCTTTCGTGTGTTGGAACGACAGTATGGGTGTCCCTATATTAAACTAGTCAAAGGATGAGAGAATGGGAAAATTATACACCACAGAGCAAGCTTATGTAGTGCTGGGCGGTATGACCAAAAATGTATATCACGGTATTTTTCAAAATTATACCGGTTTCACGGTACATGACGGTATTTTTTTTTCATGCATGACCGGGTGTTAACCATATTTTCTACTGCTTGAGAGAGGAAATACTGCAGTATATTGACTTAGAATGCCCTATTTTACTGTCATGATGTTATAATTCCAAACAATCAGCAAGCGACAGGTGCTAGGAAACGCTGTTTTGTACTCATTTATTGACGAGTTGGCTGCGGTGCGGCTAACTGAATGCGCTGCTTCTCTGCCGCTCACTGCACAGAACAGACGTCAAGAGAGGTGACACTTCTCCGGGAAAGTCAGACCTTGCGTTCTCGGGACAGCACTGGTGAAATCTTCCAACTGAACCATAGCTAAGGTTTATCCAAAAAAGTCGCTAGGTTTGTCAGTAATGAATATTCTATGGAAAAAAGCCGCTAAAAGGGTCTGAAAGTTGCTAAATCTA
>NW_015632724.1:297597-315091 GCF_001515625.1 Sinocyclocheilus rhinocerous
CCCTTTCAAACAGTGTCGCGTTCCGAACGTTGTTTAAGTGACATGTACCGGTATTGCGGTATTTTAAAAATTCATATCATAACAAAAATAAACACCGGTATTCGGTATGAACTGGTATACCACCCAGCACTAAGCTTATGTAGAAAAATGTGTACAAATTCAGTGCTGTAACTTTGTACAAACATTCAGTGCTGGACTGATTCATGTTCCTTTGACCATTGCTGACTTGTGTCTCCTACAAGCTCTGAAAACAAATGGCCCTCCTGTAAACAGGCTATTTGTGGAAACGGTCAGCTAAGCCCGAACACAAGATGTCCTGGGGGTGTCAGGGAGCAAGGGATGTTGATAGGTCATGAGAAAGAGAGAGAGTGATTTCAACACAAGACAAGAGTGCAGTTCAAGCTCTGTTGAAGTGAAATGAAAAACATTTCCCTCCTCCGTCCTCACATTCACCATCTGATCTCTACGGACACTGGATTGTTTTATTTATAAATTTTTTTTCTCAGTCTGTTGTGCTCAGCAGGGGCACATTTATTTGATGAAAAAAATAAGTAAAATAGTAATATAGTAAAATATTACATTTATTTTCTATTTTAATATATTTAAAAAAATAATTTTATAATTAATTTTATAATTTTATTTTATAATTAATTTTATAAATTAGAATTTTCAGCATCATTACTCCAGTCTTCAGTGTCACATGATCCTTCAGAAATCATTCAAAATATACTGATTTGGTCCTCAAGAATTTTTATTTAATTAATTATTTATTTTTATTTATTTATTTATTTTAATCAATGTTCAATACAGGCTTGCTGCTTAATATTTATGTGGACACCGTGACAAAGTTTGCATCAAGTAAGAAATAAATGTTACAAAGTCATTCATCAAATAATCCTGAAAAGTAAGAATACTGAAAGTAAATACAGTGTTACAGTTTTCACAAAAAATATTAAGAAACATTTTAAGATTAAAAGATTTAAAACGTTGATAATTAAGCACCAAATCAGCAAATTAGAATAATTTCTGGAGGATCATGTAATACTAAAATAATGACTGAGTAATGACTGCTGAAAATTCAGCTTTGTAAAATTACATTTTAAAATATAATCAAAATAGAAAACATTTCTTTTAAATTGTAATAACATTTCACAATATTACTGTTTTCACTGTATTTTGGATTTGACATAAATGCAGCTTTGGTGAACATAAGCATTTTTTTCCCCCCAAAACACAAACTTTTTATTTTGACTGACAGCGTATGTACACTTCAGAATAGTTCTACGTGTGTCACTGTAAAAAGAAAGTGATTTTCAGTAAAACATTATGCACTGTTTACAATTACGACCAGTGTTACTCTCCTTTTGATTGAAATGTTCCAGTTCGCAGCTTTTCCTGAAGTATCAGGGTCTCAGCCTGCCAAGTAACATCAACCCAAATGATGTGAACACTGCGCTCATTATGTAGCCCTGCTGCCCTGCTGTTTTTCACCAGCACTACAGTGGACAGATGGTCACAAACACTGACCAGCTATTTCCTGGTCACCTGAGCAGCGAGGAGCGGCTCACTATGAGCTGGCTTCCTGCCTGCCTCCGTGGGTCCTGGGAAGGGTCAGCGTGAGCCAACATGTGAAAGGAGCCATACTGCCATATTTGTTATTCCAGCAAAGTCTTCTGGTTGAGAATAGGCCACCAACATCTTTTTGTGAATGAGGAACATAGGTTTACAAGGTCTAATCAGATCTCAACATAGCGTTAGAGTTACGTTCTACTTCACTGCCTTGAAATGGCCACCAAAGCCTGGAGATATTAAGCGGCGGATTCCTAGCGACCGAACGCAACAACAAAGATGTTCATGAGTGATTAAGGAATGAACCATTCTGGCTGATGTTTAAAGCATTGCACTGTTCATTTGATCCTGAAGGATAAACAACAATGTTGGAAAACAACCAGAGCCTTCATTCGTCGAGAAACAAGGCAGTTTTCAAAGCAGATGTTCCTGTTTTACAGGAGTCTCCAGGAGATAAGGTTTGAATTATGAAGGGAAATATTTATCCAGGCAGAGGAATATTACTCTTCCCCGTCACTCGGCCACACATTTGCACAGGCAAGACACAATATCCAGGGGAAGTGGAGGAGTTAACCTCATTTGTTGCCAGGGGTGATAAAACTAACCCAAGATCAGCCAGTCAGATATACAATAACAAATATGTGTCTCTGACTGCTTACTATATATACTACTGGTTGAATATTTTGGAATAATTCAGATTTTTTTGAATGTTTTTGAAAGAAGTCTCTTATGCTTACCAAGGCTGCATTTATTTGATCAAAAATATAGAAAACGGTAATATTATGAAATATTATAAAAATTGAAAAGAATTGTTTTTATTTGAATATATTTAAAAATGTAATTTATTCCTGTGATGCAAAGCTGGATTTTTAGTATCATTGCTCCAGTCGTCAGTGTCACATGATATACACATAAGAAATACACATAAGAAAATAATGCTTTTATTCAACAAGGGTGTATTAAATTGATCAAAACTGTCTGTAAAGACAATTATAATGTTACAAAAAAAATTTATATTTCAAATAAACACTGTTTGCTATATTTATCAAAGACTTCTGAAAAAAGGTTTTCACACACACACAAAAAAGAACCATTATTTATAATTGAGCACCATATAAATATAATAATTGTGAATTTGGAGGAGACCGGAATGACTAGTCTTAATAACTAGAAGGGTTTGAGTCAAAAGACTAATTACTTAAATGCTCATTTGGTGAGTTGATGTTGGTTTTAGACATCCAGTTCAAAACCGTCTTAGATTATTATAATATTTATAAGCTCTGTCCTCCACAACAAAGTTCCTCTGTTATATTTTTGTAATAGCTTTGTTGTTAGGACAAGGGTACCGTATGTGTCACATTTTTAAAATTGTGTTTTAAATTTATGCACTTATTAACTGCAATATTTGTCAATAAGAGTTTGATATTTTTGTGTGTTAACTTCTAATCACATATCTGTATATTACATTTTTGCAGATTCATTAATTGTTTTGTTTTTCATAATTGTATTACCATATAATATATGCCATGTAATGGCATACATAACAAAACGTGTGCAATGACAGTAGAATTGTTCAAGAACTAACTTTTAAAACCCACCCTGAGAAATATCACTTGAGTAAAACGTGACAACTAGCCCCAGTCTTCCCTATAATGTATTGCATTATAATCTTTGCAAGAACACTGCAACATCATGCTTTTTAGTCATTTTTGAGATTTCTCAAGTCATTCAGTTTTAAATCATGCCATTTGATTGCTTTTTATTATTACCCCACTGTCATGGCATATTCACTTCTGTATCATGATATGCATAACTTTGGCTCTTATCAATTGAATAATAATCTTTCGGTGAATACATCTTATCAGCTGTGAAATTTGGCACTGAACGTCTGTTGGCTGATGACATATGAAGATAAAATGCCTCAAAACTCTAATTCTCTTATGTCAGAATGTCAACTGTGATGCTTGAAGTTTTAGCTTTCAGTCTAAATAAAGCATAAATGAAATGTCACGACTATATTTGACGATAATGAAATATCCCATTATCCGGGGCCTCCAAGATGAATTTAAAAAATCATTAAGAGATACATTAACACAGATCAAGCTACTCAGCTTACCAGAGGAAAAACACATTTTATCCACCCAGCCGTGAGATTAATGGTTTTATAAACATGATTAATGAGCGTTATTTGCATTGACAGCCCTTGAGTGACATGTTACAGGTGTGAGGTAGCTCACAACAGCTTCCTCTTAAAAGAGACTTTACAGCTGTCTACTTCATACCAAACTACCTTCTCCATCAGCGGCAGAACGTCATGACTGGGAGGCAAAGCCTTTGAGCGTGATGATAAACATTTTCCAGGCTTACAAGGAAAGTTTTTGTTCACTTCCAAATCATAGAGTGCTCATGGTCCTTAACATTCCCAACGGACCGGCCAAACTGAAGAAATAGTTAAGCTGTCATCCAGCAATCAGACACAGCAGCCCACCAGACATCCAGAGAGCAGTTGGCAGGATCCATGAAAAAAAGAAAAATTCAAAGGGATGAAAAACAACTGGAATCAGGATTCATGTAACAAGAATTTAGACGAGCTGACAGAACATGTCAGTAGTTTAAACTTCATATCTCAAATTCCTTGATCCTTACTTCTTAATTTATTCCTGTCTTTATTTGATTTTTATTAAAAAGAGTTAAATGGGTGTTTCTTCAACTATGGATACTTTTGGCCCTGCGGACGTTTAGAAAATAAACTTTCCTAAAACACACTTTTCACACTCTCACTAGTTTGTTTCATTTGTTTGTTATGTCAAACAGTGGACGCTCACAGGAGAATTCGGCCATTTTTGTATATGTATATATATATATTTTTTTTTTACTTCTTTATGAACCACCATAAAGAAATCTAATAATCTTAATTCATGTGTTTTGCTTGATGAACAGTTTGTAGTTGAAATCTAATTTTAAACATTTTGGAAGACAATGTCTGTCTCTGTCTTTCTGTCTTTATAAAGATAGAATTTTTATGAATCCCCAACTCCCAAATAAAAATCCTAAAATACAATTTTTATTTATTATTATTATAATTTTTTTTTTTAATTACAATTTTCATTACACGTCTCACATTTAATCTTAAGCATGATTTCCACTGACACTGTTGTCTGCTTGATAACCAAGTTTTGAAAAGAAAGATTACTGGTGGCAAAATTGTTAGTTGTGGTAGAAAAATAATTTTTTTACACAAATGTCTGTAGTAGTATGTTTGTAGTAGTATTAGTATTTTTTGCAGTTTTATATTTTAAGACTGAAAGTCTAGCACTGGGGCAAAGCTAAAACAATAAAAACACACGTAAAAGGCAAAAATAAATTCAGAAGGCATATATATTCAAATAAATTCAGTTTTAATCTATTCTTCATACATGAGATTTTTTTCTAACCCTCTATGATATATATATATATATATATATATATTTTTTTTTATTTAATTTGTTTTTTGTAAAATTAGACATTTAAGTGATCAATGCTATCTTAGGGTAGGAAAACTCAAATATGAATCAATGAAAATGCAAAAAAAGTGGTCACATGACCCACGGGGGTCCATTTTGCCCAAGTCACATGACTCCATAATTTGTCAGATGAAAAGTGCATTTATCATCAATTTTTGTCTATGTAATTGCCTACAAAAATCTGAGTCACCTTCATTGGTAAGTAAAGAAGCATTTTCGACAACTTTACATAATATATCATCAAATGTATCATAGGACATTACAAAAAACTGCATATTGCCTCGAGGCAACATTGTACTGTTATGGAATCACATAAAACCATACCAGCATAGGTTAGAATACACGTATATGATATTGGTAAGGAAAAGAGTTAGAATCATCTAAATGTATTTGCATTTTTTGCATGATTTTGTAATGCATTTATAAGAATAGTAATTCACATCTGTGCATATTATGATTTTTTCTGTTGAGAGGAACTGCTTCCTCAACTTTCACAAGCAGTGAGGTGCCATGTGCTTGTGAACATGCAGGTCCTTGTGTATTTATGTGCATGCTTGTAAGCATAAGGTGCATATTAGGACAAGGTTATAGTGATTTTTTTTATGTTTTACCTTGAAACAACACTGATTGTAATGTTTTGATATGATAACTTGATATGATGATTTGGTTATACTTGTGATCCACAATGGTAAAATGTTGCCTGAGAGCAACAGCTGGATATGAAATGTTACTTTTTATTAAATATGAGATGTGTAATACACAGTGTTGGGGGTAACGCATTACAAGTAACGCAAGTTACGTAATCAGATTACTTTTTTCACGTAACTAGTAAAGTAACGCATTACTTTTTAATTTAGAAGGAAATATCTGAGTTACTTTTTCAAATAAGTAACGCTAGTTACTTTGTTTCCCATGTATTGACTGACAGCTCTTGTGTTGCCATGATGAGAGAAATCGGGAGTAAGTGCAGTGGCGTTGTGTGTTTCTGTAGTTCTAGACTAAATATGAACATTATTTACTCATCTCACTGCACAAAAACAGATTCAGTATTCCTCGAAATGAATAAAAACAGTCAAATGCAAACTCAGAATATTACATAAACCTGCAATAATTAGATAGGTTAAATAAGACAAATATCATTTATGTATTTAATCTCATTTTATTAACCAATGTCTTTGCTACTGACCTTTGATGATCCAATTCAACCATACTAATAAGCAAAAATGACACATTTGTTTCATTTTTGTTATTGCTGAATAGTGTTGAACTTTCTTCTCCTGCGTCATATTCTTCATTAATTCAACCATACTAATGAGCAAAAATGATACATTTGTGTTTCATTTGTGTTATTGCTGAATAGTGTTGAACACTTCTCCTGCGTCATATTCTTCATGCAGTTTGTTTGAGCTGCGCCCTCTACTGTACAGACGTGAATTTACATTTTCTTCAGCCTGAGGCGTATTCATTTCACTTTTGTTGTAAAAAGGGCTTTTACATTTGTAAAAGCACTTTTTTATATTAAAAACAAACAAGCAAGTCCTGCCCAGATTTAAAAAGTAACTCAAAAGTAACATAACGCATTACTTTCCATAAAAAGTAACTAAGTAACGTCATTAGTTACTTTTTTAGATAGTAACGCAATATTGTAATGCATTACTTTTAAAAGTAACTTTCCCCAACACTGGTAATACATTAAAAACTAGATAAATCTGTCTCGGCAAGTGTCTGGTTAAATAAAGGGATGTTTTCAATCATTTCTTTTTTCAGCATTAAAATGTCAAATGTTTCAATTTGTTCAACTGTCCTTGAGGCAACAAACTTTTAATAAATAAATTAATTAAAAAATTATGAAAATGTTTATTGGTATTGTTATACTGTCCAATTTTAAGCAGGAAAAACATCACAAATAATTTTTTTCCACATTTATTTCATATTGCGCACCATAAACAAAATGTTAAAATTAAAACACTCAAACAGTAAACGATGTTAGCATTTTTGCATATGATTTTTGTCCAGAAAGATCGAGAACATGTTTCGCTCAGGGCAGTCAGATCGCAGGAGTTCTCTGTCTTGCTCAAGGGCACGATGCTGATAGAACAGGACTGTAATCTCAGCAACTCTCTGGTTCATGGATCACTTACGACAGAACAGGCAACCTTTGTGTAAATGGCCCAGTTCCTATAGCATCAGACTGCCACAAGACCCGCAAATTAGTCAGCCAAGAGGGAAACATTTCAATCCACCAGCATTCCTCTGTGCTCTCCTGTCTAGGCCGTAACCTCACCTGTGCTGAGAGACTGATCAGACGATGCTTGAATCCTTGGCCACCTGGATGTAAAAAGAGCTATTGGTAAGTTTCAAAACCCCAAAGCCAAATGATGGAAATTCATTATAGAAATGCTTATTTTTCTCAGCAATAATTTGCTTTAATGTAATGAACAGCTGCTTCAAAACTGCAGCCTACAAAGCTAATAATTTAAAGTAGTTAAACTATAGTCATTGAAGCTATTTAAGGCAGCAAGATCAATTAAGTGTAATTAAGTATAAAAAGTATGTAATAAAGTTTAAATGATTTATCTAGCAAAAAACAAAAACGATAATTTGAACTGATAATAAATGTAATGTAAATACAACAACACTTTACTACTTTAAATAAAATAAATAAATAAATAAATCTGAATGAACAAATTCTTATAAAAATGAATCTGACTTCACAACATTGTACATTGTGTTTCATTATTTTCATTATATATATATATATATATATATATATCGAATGTTACTTGTTTGGGGGAAAAATATTTTGATGAAGCAATATTTTGAAAACATCTGAGCAACTGTCACACTATTAAAATGTGATCAGTAGTATGTAGCCTATTGTCAACACTAGTAATAAAATGACATATAGAGCCAAAGAAATACTAATTAATTTCATTAATTTCAATTTCATTATTACAGGGACAGTCTCCTGATGTAACCCAAGGTTAAGTGCCTTACTCAAGGGCACAATGGTGATATTTCATGAATAAACCCTTCTGGGATTTGAACCTACGACCTTTTTTAAATTACTGGCCCAGATCTTTAACCGCTAAGCTCCACAACCCACCCAAAGACTAGCCAAAGAAATACTAATTAATTTCATACATATTATTACAGGGACAGTCTCCTGATGTAACCCAAGGTTAAGTGCCTTACTCAAGGGCACAATGGTGATATTTCATGAATAAACCCTTCTGGGATTTGAACCTACGACCTTTTTTAAATTACTGGCCCAGATCTTTAACCGCTAAGCTCCACAACCCACCCAAAGACTATTTAATGTAGTTACCCACCCAGAACCATTTTATTGGCCTTATGGCTGAAAATTGTTGCGGTAATGTTTCGTTGGTTCGCTGTGAATGATATATAAAATGAGACATTTCCAGTGTAAACATACAGAACAGAAACAGGTGTAGGCTTCACTAATGCTCAATGGCTATGAGGTCACAGAAAAACCCACAATTCCGTCCAAACGCATCCCACCTCACAAACTCCACCCAGAACCGTCCACTCCACCCAGCCCATAAACACCAAAGCTAACTGGGACTCTCATCTGAACTTTACTGCCGGTTTGCTATTTTGCTACAAAATCAGAAAAAGCGGTCAGGATGAATCATCATCTATGCAGGAAACCAGATTTCTTCCGATGTTTTGAAGTGCGTCTGAATTGTGCTTGGCGCTGCAAAACTCTGTGGTAGGACGTTGCCAGGCCATTGCTGTGTGGTTGCTAGGGTGTTCTGAGTAGTTAGGTGGTTGCTTATTGTCCAAGTCAAAAAGTTCACCCCTATGTCTTTATGATATACTGGTCTCCAGATTCGACTTAAGTGCCTCTTTCAGTAAAAGTCCATGTAATTTTTCCCCACCCGTTCCTTGTATTTTTACCAGATGGAGATTTTAAGTCCGCTCATAAAAATGCTAGAACACCTCTTCTCAGCAAGCCGCATGATTTGAGGTATCATTCATGTCATAAACACAACCGTGTGAGACAGTACGAGCCAAAATGTAATTTTATGGTCAGCGATTTGAACAAACCTCTGAGCTTAAGTATGAGCAATAGTGAATATCTTAAAAATCTGGAATATAATGTTATTTTCATCATTTTGATGACCAAAATAAATAAACAATCAGATAATTTACACTGATATCTTAGTATTTGGAATCTGAATGCCTAGCATGAACAACTGTAGGTGGCAAACTGGATGACAATATCCCAAACACAGCAAAGATCACAAAGCAGGTTTAATCCGTACATTTAGAGTTGGATGTGTGTGAACGAGGAACTGCTGTGCCCTGTGACGCAAAGCTAGCGTGCACGTCTGTGTGATCAGCCTAGTGGCACATGTGTTTTGGCAGCATTTTAATGTAGTACTAGTATGAGCCAGATGGTGGTGTTCTCTGCAACGGTTCCATAAATCAAACCCTGATCATCTTCATCCCATCCCTTCTTATTCATTAAAAAAGCTGGGAATAATAAGTCCCAGAGAAACGGAGAGAATGTGATGAAGCCGTACTTAATAATGTATCCATCCTGTTGCAGTGGTGACTAGTGTGAGCTCTTGTAAACTCTCTGTTCCTCTTTAGACACACACACACACACACACACACACACACACACACACACACACACACACATGAAATAACCAGAATAAACAAGCATTTAAATGTTTAATACGAGTTACATACGATGCTAGTTTGCCATGAATGTAAATAACATTACTCTGGGACAATATAGGAAATATTTTAAAGCTTGTACAAGCTTTATCTAAGAAAAAAATAATAAAAATCAGGCAAACGGAGACTTCCATTTGTGACTGATGAAGAGAATTAAACAAAAATTCTAAACATGTTGAAGAAACAACGTATAAAAATATTTTTTGTTTTATTCAAATTTTATCTGATTGATTGATTATATACTTGATATATTTAGATATATAGATATATTTACAATTTGTGATATTATTATACGATAACAAAACTTGTTTGGCTGATTAACGTCAAATGTAAATGTAAAACAGCAAATATCATAATCACAGGTAAAAAAAAAGTCAATTTAAAAGCATTAATGGAGTAAATTGTGGATTGTGTCACAGACAGCCTGACATGGAGGAGAATTCTGAATGTGTGGGTGTCTCCACAGACAAAAGGCAAGGATATGTGTGTGTGTGTGAAACTCTATTTGTGCAGCTCAGAGCACACCTGGCAAAATGTGTTCCTAATAATGAAATGAATTTTGCCTCATAAGCTCCATATGCAGATGCACAGTTATGTGGTGGTAGATTTTAAGTCATAAATTGGCTTAGCTGCCAATAAGAAATAAAACAGATTTTTAAAAGGATTTTAAAAGAAGTGATTAAGAATAAACAATTAAAAAGATTAATTTGGCTCTTATTTAATCTGAGTCACACCTTATTTTGTTTAATGTCTTTTTAGTCTTAACGTTTGGTTTTGCGCTCTCGGTTGGACACTCTCTCTCGGTTGGACACTCTCTCTCTCTCTCTCTCTCACACACACACACACACACACACACACACAGCCAATAACCAGAATAAACAAGCATTTAAATGTTTAATACGAGTTACATACGATGCTAGTTTGCCATGAATGTAAATAACATTACTCTGGGACAATATAGGAAATATTTTAAAGCTTGTACAAGCTTTATCTAAGAAAAAAATAATAAAAATCAGGCAAACGGAGACTTCCATTTGTGACTGATGAAGAGAATTAAACAAAAATTCTAAACATGTTGAAGAAACAACGTATAAAAATATTTTTTGTTTTATTCAAATTTTATCTGATTGATTGATTATATACTTGATATATTTAGATATATAGATATATTTACAATTTGTGATATTATTATACGATAACAAAACTTGTTTGGCTGATTAACGTCAAATGTAAATGTAAAACAGCAAATATCATAATCACAGGTAAAAAAAAAGTCAATTTAAAAGCATTAATGGAGTAAATTGTGGATTGTGTCACAGACAGCCTGACATGGAGGAGAATTCTGAATGTGTGGGTGTCTCCACAGACAAAAGGCAAGGATATGTGTGTGTGTGTGAAACTCTATTTGTGCAGCTCAGAGCACACCTGGCAAAATGTGTTCCTAATAATGAAATGAATTTTGCCTCATAAGCTCCATATGCAGATGCACAGTTATGTGGTGGTAGATTTTAAGTCATAAATTGGCTTAGCTGGAAAGCCTGGTACACACAATAAACCACTATCGACATCACCAGCACACACACAATGAGCATGTATATGCAAGTGTGGGTATTTCTGTGTTGTGTGTATATATATATATATATATTGCTATCCACTTTATCAGCATGAACAGAGCAAATTAAAAAGCAAACCCAGGCGCTGTCTCTGTTAGAATAGAAATTCTAAGCCATTTATTTTTATTAGAAGCTAAATGGGAACTTATTGTGCACACACACACACACACACACACACACACACAGCCACTGTCTATTGAACAATACTGCGTCCAGCTCGAGTCTTTCTCTCTGTCGATGAAAACACTCCAATCCCGTGCTGATGAGATACTTAATTAGCTTTCTTCTCGCTCACATCTGTATTTGAGGACTTTGAACAGATGAATAAAACAAAAAAAGAAAATGCTGGTAAACAATTTTGCTGGCACACGTGCAAATCAAACAGTGAAATTCGCTCATTAAGATAACATCTTCTCTTTAAAAGGCATTGGGACACATTTATTTAACAATTTTGAGTGAATGTGTCTCTTTTTGGTGTGATAACTTTGTTCAACACATCCATCTACTTTCACGCTTGTAATCTGCACTTTTTGAGAGTATATCATATTTTAGATGAGATAATCAAAATATTTATGACAACAATTAGAATGGCACAAAGACACCATATGAGGCCATTAGTTCCACTGATAAAAAGAGGGCAGTAAATTTCTCACATTTCTTGGATTCAAGCTGGGATATTAATGTAGTGTTGCACTGATCATTTCCGCTGAAATTAATCTGAGAGAACTCGACAAAGGATATACACATCTTTAACATAAGTGTGTTTAAAGTGTTTTAAATATGGACTTTTATATTTACTGAGCTAAAATGCTAATTTGACCATAAATTATTCTCACCCAGAAAAGTAGTTACGTGTTTTGGGAATTTATAAAATATCTAAATTTAGAGCGATTCTGCCACCTGCACATTTTACTTACTGTTTGAGGACTGTTTCCTTACTGACATAAAATAATTGAAATTTACATTCAAATTTATGCTCTCTGCACTTTTTCTTACCTATGCAATCCACAAGAAGGTGCATGCATTTAGTACTTCAGCAGGTAAGTTTAGCTTTAAAACCTCAGGTGCCAAAAATAACACAGGAACTGATGCGAGCATCACCGATTACCATAGCTCAAACTTTGGGTTAGAAGTTTTGTTTTAATAACTAACCCTGAGTATTAAACTCGAGTGCATAACACAGTTTGTGTTACTGTATGTCTCAAATTATGTGGCTTGCCAAAGAGAGTGCTATTTTTTTTAAAGGTAAAAAACGTACAATTTCGATGCGAAGGATTGACCCAAACCATAACTAGAGTCAAGAATATCATAAACACATAAGGATGGACTCTTTTCATTTGGGCTTGTACTTTTTTCAGTAGAACCTCAGATATAACAAAAAATCCAGCTGAACATCAGCTTTCGCCACAACACCTGATGGTCTCCACACTCCAGGTTTGCTGTGCTGATCATCCAGGAATTTTCCTTAATGTGTTAATTATCTGCAGCTCTTCAGGAGTGTCTGAGAACCAGCTGGACTCTGCATTCCAGACGCGAGATAAGGACTGAAGGATCAGGCTGCTTATTAGTGCTGTAATGAAACCACACTAAAGACTTATCTAATATATATTATTTAAACAGCATGAAACAGCAAAAATGTAAACGGTAACATATTATATATGTTTCTGACATTTCTGAAAAATACTGTCTTGAAAACACAGTTAAAACATCTTACTTCATTATACGATTGACTTATGTTTGAATGTATATCAGTGTAATTTTGTCTTCTACAGCTGTAGCAAAAATATGATGGTTGTGGAATTTAATTTTGGGAAGAGAATTCACAAAAATATTAATTTAACACAATATTGATCATACAAAACTACTGCTAGAGAAAACAAACATTTGTGTAATTAAACATTTTGCTCAAAACCTTATGTATAAACCTTGTGTCAAACTCTCCATGCAACAACTAGCCATAGTCTCTCCTAGAAGTAAATATATATTAATATAAAATATGAAGTTGAGGTCATTCTGTTAAGTTTTTAGCTTTACATTTGACAACATATATATTTTTTGTGCCTTGACTATTTACACATGCACACAGTTGTGTAGGCCTACATGCAGTGTACAGGCAGCTTGAAGTCCTAATGCAGTCCAGTCCAAATCAACACCCGAGACCCCGTGAACGCAATGGAATGACCGTAATGTCAAAGTACGTTTAGCCTCTGTAATGATAACCCCCCTGAATTCTGTGAGAATTAACAGTAGCTTTTCTTCTGCCCGCTGATGAATATTCGCAGGTGATGAAACGCCAGTCAAAGCACAAAGGGGACCGGGGATGTTCAAAGGAGGGTCTGTCGATGAGTATCTCTGTGTCGGCTCTAATAATCACCATCTCACATGCTGTGCGTCGGTAATCCTGCTAATTAAAACTCACTGACAGTTCATTGTTGTTGACCACTGGAGCTTTGGACATTTAGACTGATTTAAACACGTTGATGCTGCAGTCATTCACAACAAGGCCAGTTCTGAACAAATCCACATATATCTGTATACATACTTTTATAATCGATAGTGCACTGTTCTAAACAGGCGAAGTGAATTAACTCGAAGTGCCACTGCCAAAAGTGTTGCTATCCAGACACAATAGTCTATGCAGTGGCAAACTCTGGCTGGGGAACATGCACGCGGCAGACTATTCCCGCTGGCCAATCAGATGGAGCTACCAAGAGATGAAACCAGTGCTTTACCTCGAGCCCGCCCGAGGCGAGTCATTAGGGGGAAGGAATTTGATGCCCCGTACCAGTGCTCGGAGCTCTCAGATACAGAAAAGTTAAAGCTCATCACTTTTCTCCACCCAAAATCACTGTGTCCTTGAATATAGAAGACCCGTGGAGGAACGGGAAAATGTGTGTGTGGATGGGGGAGGGTTTCAGCCTTTAGGTGTCACTCTGCTTTCAAGAATGATTCAGTGAATACACATTAAAACAAAATCATGCCTTGTGCAGGCACACGTGCCTGTGCTCATCTACAACCCAAATTTATTATGACGCATCTGAACGTCCCGTCTAAATGGGGCGACAGCCATTGGATACCTACAGTTCTTAAAAAGCTCCATTTGTGGGGATTGGTGTTTAAATGAAGCCTCCTGACATTTCTCACTGCAGCTGCTTTAGATGAGCATCTTCAGTTCATAAATCTAAGCGCTCACTCCACACAAGCTCAATTCCGATTCTAAGGCCTGAGATTTAGCAGAAGCCTCTGAGCTAAAATGATCACCAAATACCAATGTGCCATTCAAGAGAGCAGGCTTTTGTGATGCCTGTTGTAAATGTGAAATAGGACTATACTGGTTAAAACGGTAACACTTTATTTTAAGGACCAATTCTCACTATTAACTAGTTGCTTATTAGCATGCATTTTACTAGCATATTGGCTGTTTATTAGTACTTGTAAAGCACATATTAAATCCTAATTCTCCATGACCATATTTTAGATCCCTTTAACACTACCCCATAGCTAAACTTAACAACAACCTTACTAACTATATTAATAATCAGCAAATTAGGAGTTTATTTAGAAAAAACTCTCTGAATTAATAGTGAACATGTGTTCCCTATTCTAAAGTGTTACTGTTAAAACATATTATAATACACTAATAATTACAATGTAATAATAATTAAGACTCATATTAATTTTTTATATTAGATCATTTTATTATTATTTTTTATTTTACAATATTTAAATAA
This sequence comes from Sinocyclocheilus rhinocerous, assembly GCF_001515625.1. Classification (NCBI taxonomy): domain Eukaryota; kingdom Metazoa; phylum Chordata; class Actinopteri; order Cypriniformes; family Cyprinidae; genus Sinocyclocheilus; species Sinocyclocheilus rhinocerous. The sequence continues at coordinate 312,724 of NW_015632724.1, forward strand.
ATATAATGAAAGTGAGACCTCAAAATGATGCCTGGTTTGTTAATAATAATAATAACAAAAAAATTTGCAATATTATAAAAGACAGCAGTGTGCAATACAAATAGATTTGCTATTGATTTTAAAACAGCTTCAAAGTATCTCATTCAATTAGAATAGTCTTTTTATATTAATATTAAATAGCTATTTCAGTTCTCAAAATTTCTGTTTAATTCTGTATAATACTCACAGATTGTTAGCTTCTTATATATTCCTCTGAAACAATCTCCCAACAGTCCCTCCCTGTTTTTCTTGCCATCTGAAAAAGATATAAGAGTGTAGAGTATTGTTGACCTCCGTTCTGACTTTGGGAAATTGCTGTGACCTTGTAGTTCTTATGAGAGGAAACAACCTGGCACATACCAAACAAAACAAAATCATGCCTTGTGCAGGCACACGTGCCTGTGCTCATCTACAACCCAAATTTATTATGACGCATCTGAACGTCCCGTCTAAATGGGGCGACAGCCATTGGATACCTACAGTTCTTAAAAAGCTCCATTTGTGGGGATTGGTGTTTGTGTATAGATTGGGGTAAAAGTTTTTACACTTTTAAACATGCCAGCGTTCGTGGGTGCCCTGGCTGATGGATGAAAAACCCACGAGTGTTCGAAATGATAACAAATGCAGCCGAGGGAAGCTCTAACCATACAAGGAAAACAAAAGGAAACAAAAGACGAAGAAAAAGCACCCAATGACCTCAACAGAGCGTTTCAAACACTGTGTCATGTGTATGTATGGTCTTAAAGACTTCCAGATGTGTTGTGTTCTGGACACATGCATATTTCTGCTGCAGGAAATGAATGTGGTTTTGTTTGAATGGCTTCTTTTCAGAAAAGATATATGTAGATGGCTAGATTTAAAAGAAAATTTTTCCATGCATGACTTTACTGCTTTGGAATTAAGTTAGATAGCATCAGTACCTTCACGTCATATTTCTGTCGCAAACATCAGGAAACCAGACCTGGCACATACCAAACAGGATGATGGTTTGAGCTTGAATCCAAGAAAAAAAATAAAAAATAAAAAAATTCTCCCCGCTTTCATTAACACACGGAAAGAGCACCTCGTGGATCAGGTTACACCCCTTTGTCAGTTTTACACAGATTCACAGACGCACACACACACACACGCACGCACGCACGCGCGCACACACACAGAAACGTCTGGAATGTATATGTTTATATAGAACTGCCGTTATAGAAGTCACATTGTAACATCAAACAGATGGAGAATAAGAATGAGAGAGTGCTCTAAAGAAAGGGGGAGGTGTGTGGATACGTATAGGGCAGCTTGTGGGAGTTTGAAGCATGTCAGAACAGAAAATCCACTATTCTGCCTGAACAGCACACACTTCAGGGTCATGCACAAATACAACAACTGACATCCCATTAATAACATTCTTAACCAGGATGTAGATGGCTAGATTTAAAAGAAAATTTTTCCATGCATGACTTTACTGCTTTGGAATTAAGTTAGATAGCATCAGTACCTTCACGTCATATTTCTGTCGCAAACATCAGGAAACCAGCAGGAGATGGTAAAAACTCAATCTTATGACAAACTGTTTTACGAAGCAGCGATTGCAAGAATTAATACGATGTGAGTTGTACAGAAACATACATTTTCTTTAAGAAATCAGTTCTAAACAAATAGTAAACCAATCATATAAAAACATACAAATCAGATTCAAATGTTTGAATCAAATTCATACGAATTTGCCACCATTTCTTCAAAGTGTAAACTAATTACGAATTGTCATGAGAGTGGGTTAAATGGTAACTACAATTAAAGCAAAAAGAAAAAAAAAGGTTTAACTATATGTGTGCCGTATATTTAAAGGTTTGGATCGCTCTGAATGCCGAATTCGAATATTTTAGACAGCAAACTCACATCAAAATGTAAATGTTAAATTGTTCCTTGGTTTGTTTTAAAGAGGAGAGATCATGGTTCATAGGATGGGAGCGGCGTTCATGGAAATGTTCCTTCAACAATATATAAGAACAGCGCACATCTTCTGCAATAAAGTGTCAGGTTCTGTCTCAGGAGACGTGCTGTCATTAGATATTCCTGGTATGTTTCTAAGAAAAGCAAATGCAGATTGACTCAGTGGAACGCAGAAAGGGGGAGGTGTGTGGATATGTATAGGGCAGCTTGTGGGAGTTTGAAGCATGTCAGAACAGAAAATCCACTATTCTGCCTGAACAGCACACACTTCAGGGTCATGCACAAATACAACAACTGACATCCCATTAATAACATTCTTAACCAGGCCACCTTAAAAAAAAGTTAGATCATTTTAAAAATGATCACTAAAAAAAAAATAAATAAA
>NW_015632724.1:315658-316650 GCF_001515625.1 Sinocyclocheilus rhinocerous
CTCTGAATGCCGAATTCGAATATTTTAGACAGCAAACTCACATCAAAATGTAAATGTTAAATTGTTCCTTGGTTTGTTTTAAAGAGGAGAGATCATGGTTCATAGGATGGGAGCGGCGTTCATGGAAATGTTCCTTCAACAATATATAAGAACAGCGCACATCTTCTGCAATAAAGTGTCAGGTTCTGTCTCAGGAGACGTGCTGTCATTAGATATTCCTGGTATGTTTCTAAGAAAAGCAAATGCAGATTGACTCAGTGGAACGCAATACTGCCGTTGTTTTTTTTGTCACAGTGATAATCAGATTTATATGATTAGGTGAGATCGTATAAACCACATATTATTCTTTTTTTTACTTCAAAGCTGCAGGATTGTGGAACAGCTTTGAAACATAGTATTTTTCTTGTTGTTGTTGTTGTTGTTTTTTTGGCTCGTTCACAGAAAAGGAAAACAAGGACCGACGAATGTGCAGCATCTGTATCCATGTGGCTGGGATTTCCATGCCTGAAGAAGATCATTAACATTGTGTCCCACCTCCCTCTCGGATTCTGCCAGGGCAATTTCCAAAAACAAAAGCATGTAGGTGAGTTCAAGGCAAAACTGTGTGTGTGTGTGTGTTTGAGCGAAAGAGCCAGAAGAGCAGCCTGGGATAAAATAATGGGTGGGGAGTGAATGTGTGTGTGTGTGTGTGTGTGTTAAAATGAAGACAGGAGGGCCATGTTCCTGCTTTTCTCTGACCTAGTTTACAAGTTTGGAAGTGTGTGTGTGAAAAGGCAGAGACAGAGAGGCAGAGAGAGCAGTGCTGGGTTTCAAATCCAGCGGTCAGACAGTAAGAGCGCCAGATGACCTTGGGGCGGTCTGTGACCATCTGCCACCTCCATCCCTCAGAGTTCGGCTCTCTAGCACGGCTGTCACGCATGTCACATTCTGCTTACAGATTTCGGTCCCACTTTATATTAAGTGGCCTTAACTACTATGTACTTACATCAAAA
>NW_015632724.1:317807-319860 GCF_001515625.1 Sinocyclocheilus rhinocerous
TTTATTTATTTATTTATTATTACAATTTGTAATAATTTAAATATATGCATTTGTTTAAAATTGCAACATTTTATGCAAAATTCACTTTAAATAAGATTTACATTTCTCAGTTTCATTTATGGTGAAAAAAAAAGTGGCATAAATTAGTGGAAGATTGATGCCAAACTGATTACTGGAAAACTAAGACTTTTAAAATTGATTTTTTAAACTACAGCCACTAAATGGCTGCAGAGTATCACTCAATGGCTCATTCGTCATTTCCACATAGGTGTACATCTTTTCACATTTTTTAAACTTGGAGTTATGCTTAGACATTATAAAATCATAATTATTCTTTGTCAAAGTTTAGATTTTTTTGTACTGAAGTATCAGTTTTTGCAATTATGAAACATTATTACAGTCAAAACTGAAGATGGTGTTATGCATGTTATATGTGTGTTACAGTGTGTACATTATATGTGTGTGTGATTGCAGTGATTTCATTTGACAAATTATTTATTTATTTATTTATTTATTGTCAAACTAACATACACATATACAACCAGCCATTTCGATGAAGGACATATTTAATTATTTTTATTTTTTACATGTATTTATTTAAATTTCAGCAAATGTTATTTGGGGTTGCACATAACCTCAACATTGCATAAGGGTTTTTATACAATTATATATTAACTTTATAATTTTAAATTATGTATAATAATGCAGATATTTAATGAAAAAGCTCTGCTAGGAACATAATGCAGGCTGCTTTTTTGCTTTTCCTATTACAATGACTAAACAAGAAAACAAACAACAAAAGCACTTGTTTTAATCCGAATGAATGCCTCAAAGTACTACTACAAATGTTAAAGTAAATCTCTTGAGTTTTGCCAGGGGAACTAACACGGACTGAATTGTTCTGTTTTGTGGCAGGCGATGCATTTTCGTTAAGTGATGTCATGTGGCCTGCTGTGTCCGTCTCTGAGAGGCGACTGGGAGTATTTCTCATTTCAACAGCCACTCACTCACAGTTGGGGAGTGACTACATCTCTTTCTCATTTGCAGGAATTAAAGGGGGAGGTGGGCAGAAATACCTTTGCTGGCAGTGCAAACTGCACCCAAGAGTTACACTTGGGCAGTACATGCACTTCTTTGCTGTGATACGACCTTGTCACTTTGTACCAATATTACAGCAATTTAGGCTCCTAAAGATTCAGACCTTTATTTCCTCACAGCAAGATTCAGTATTTTGTTAGTCCCTGCTAAAACAACAATTGCTATAAATTGAGCATACAGCAAGTTTTACTGGTTAATAAAGAGCTAAGCAACTAAGTGGAGTTCTTCTGTGTTGAAGACAGATTATATTCAATTCCCATTACTGTTGTAAAACTGTATTAGGCATTGGGAAAGAAATGTAGATATTATTAATTAATTAATTACATTATTGTTTTTATAATAATTCAATAATGTTTCTGCCACTGTATATAAAATGTAAAAAAAAAATGTCATTACGAATTTTAGCTCTCAATTCTGAATTTTCCCCCCCTCAGAATTCTGAGATATAAATTCATAATTGCGAGTTATAAAGTCAGAATTGTGAGATATAAACGATCAATTCTGATTTTATTTCTCAATCAAGGCTCCTTAACTATTTGACTATTTGAGAATTATAACTTTTCCAGTTGTGATTACGGAAATTCTACAGATTTAAACAAACAAACAAACAAACAAACAAACAAACAAACAAACAAACAAACAAACAAACAAACAAACAAACAAACAAACAAACAAACAAACAAACAAACAAACAAACAAACAAACAAACAAACAAACAAACAAACAAACAAACAAACAAACAAACAAACAAACAAACAAACAAACAAACAAACAAACAAACAAACAAACAAACAAACAAACAAACAAACAAACAAACAAACAAACAAACAAACAAACAAGCAAGCAAACAAACAAACAAACAAGGTGCAGTTTCAGTGTGAAGCTACAAATTGCTCATTGCAAATTGTTGATATATAAAGGTGACATATCAACTTATCTAACACTTATAAGAACA
>NW_015632724.1:320390-344122 GCF_001515625.1 Sinocyclocheilus rhinocerous
CTCTGAATGCCGAATTCGAATATTTTAGACAGCAAACTCACATCAAAATGTAAATGTTAAATTGTTCCTTGGTTTGTTTTAAAGAGGAGAGATCATGGTTCATAGGATGGGAGCGGCGTTCATGGAAATGTTCCTTCAACAATATATAAGAACAGCGCACATCTTCTGCAATAAAGTGTCAGGTTCTGTCTCAGGAGACGTGCTGTCATTAGATATTCCTGGTATGTTTCTAAGAAAAGCAAATGCAGATTGACTCAGTGGAACGCAATACTGCCGTTGTTTTTTTTGTCACAGTGATAATCAGATTTATATGATTAGGTGAGATCGTATAAACCACATATTATTCTTTTTTTTACTTCAAAGCTGCAGGATTGTGGAACAGCTTTGAAACATAGTATTTTTCTTGTTGTTGTTGTTGTTGTTTTTTTGGCTCGTTCACAGAAAAGGAAAACAAGGACCGACGAATGTGCAGCATCTGTATCCATGTGGCTGGGATTTCCATGCCTGAAGAAGATCATTAACATTGTGTCCCACCTCCCTCTCGGATTCTGCCAGGGCAATTTCCAAAAACAAAAGCATGTAGGTGAGTTCAAGGCAAAACTGTGTGTGTGTGTGTGTTTGAGCGAAAGAGCCAGAAGAGCAGCCTGGGATAAAATAATGGGTGGGGAGTGAATGTGTGTGTGTGTGTGTGTGTGTTAAAATGAAGACAGGAGGGCCATGTTCCTGCTTTTCTCTGACCTAGTTTACAAGTTTGGAAGTGTGTGTGTGAAAAGGCAGAGACAGAGAGGCAGAGAGAGCAGTGCTGGGTTTCAAATCCAGCGGTCAGACAGTAAGAGCGCCAGATGACCTTGGGGCGGTCTGTGACCATCTGCCACCTCCATCCCTCAGAGTTCGGCTCTCTAGCACGGCTGTCACGCATGTCACGTTCTGCTTACAGAGTTCTTTAACTTGTGCTAAAGAACCGTTCACACAGTACGCAAATACATTTAACAGAGACAAAGCATTACTCTGTGATATTTGATTCTTATTGGTCAATCGTGGCATTCAGTGGTCAAATATTTTTGTGTAATGTCTATTATAATGTATAATTCACCTGTTGACCAAAGCAACATATTTCTTACTGTAACTATTTTCATGGCTAGATTTGTCTTCCTTTCAACTCAAATGCAATTATGTCCATACATATGTTTATTTTGTAATTGGACGTATAAGAACCTTTTTCCAATGTAAAATGGAAAATGTTTTTTTTCCCCAATGTAAAATGGAAAGATGTTATCTTAATGAACGAGTTTGATTTGCACATGTGCCAGCAAAATTGTTTACCAGCATTTTCTTTTTTCTGTTTTATTCATCTGTTCAAAGTCCTCAAATACAGATGCGAGCGAGAAGAAAATGGATTTTACACTGGAAGAAATAGTACTTTAATTATTTGATTAAAAAGCTTTTTTTTTCTTTCTTATACATAAGAATGATTCCCAAGATAATGGCTATTGTTTATGTCACGAGTAGATGAACAATAGTTCTTTTAACTCAGTAACAGACTATAGATTAAAAAAAGTAAAAATAAATAAATATATATATATATATTTATCAATAAATGTATAACAAATACACTTGTGAAGACAGTATTTCTGCAATGTTGTCAGACACCGAAAATGTTTGCTTTGCATCACCCACACCAATCACAGTTGGGGAGTGACTACATCTCTTTCTCATTTGCAGGAATTAAAGGGGGAGGTGGGCAGAAATACCTTTGCTGGCAGTGCAAACTGCACCCAAGAGTTACACTTGGGCAGTACATGCACTTCTTTGCTGTGATACGACCTTGTCACTTTGTACCAATATTACAGCAATTTAGGCTCCTAAAGATTCAGACCTTTATTTCCTCACAGCAAGATTCAGTATTTTGTTAGTCCCTGCTAAAACAACAATTGCTATAAATTGAGCATACAGCAAGTTTTACTGGTTAATAAAGAGCTAAGCAACTAAGTGGAGTTCTTCTGTGTTGAAGACAGATTATATTCAATTCCCATTACTGTTGTAAAACTGTATTAGGCATTGGGAAAGAAATGTAGATATTATTAATTAATTAATTACATTATTGTTTTTATAATAATTCAATAATGTTTCTGCCACTGTATATAAAATGTAAAAAAAAAATGTCATTACGAATTTTAGCTCTCAATTCTGAATTTTCCCCCCCTCAGAATTCTGAGATATAAATTCATAATTGCGAGTTATAAAGTCAGAATTGTGAGATATAAACGATCAATTCTGATTTTATTTCTCAATCAAGGCTCCTTAACTATTTGACTATTTGAGAATTATAACTTTTCCAGTTGTGATTACGGAAATTCTACAGATTTAAACAAACAAACAAACAAACAAACAAACAAACAAACAAACAAACAAACAAACAAGCAAGCAAACAAACAAACAAACAAGGTGCAGTTTCAGTGTGAAGCTACAAATTGCTCATTGCAAATTGTTGATATATAAAGGTGACATATCAACTTATCTAACACTTATAAGTACAAATATGCAATACAGTCAAACCTGACCTATATTAATTTCTTTCTCTATCTATTTCTGCAAAGCTCAGCTGCTCATAAATGAACTTTTCAAGCTGAATTTCAAGCTATTCATGGCTAATTTTAATGCAACACATTTAAACTAATAATAAAGCTCAGAAACTCCACTTTATTATACTACATTATCAATTTGTGCTTTTAAACATCAGTGTATCTCAGTGCCCTTTTGTGGCGCGGTTATAGCTCAATTATACTCTAATATCATCGTACACCTTGTTATGTTTAATAATAAGGGACACAATAAACAAAGACTGTTAAAAGCCTTTATGGTGAATGACTACTGCATAATGTGAAAAATCGACCACTCTAAATGGCAGCTTAATTAAATAAAGCACTTAAATAAGTGAAGCTTCATTTCCACCAGCAATTGTGTCAATGCACAAAGATTTGGAGTTCCTTGGAATTAAAAGATCACTCTAGAAATACAGGGGGGGAAAATGATGGTAAAAGCCTGCAAAAGTGCAAACAAATTTGATGACATAAAAGCAAATACACTTGTGAAGACAGTATTTCTGCAATGTTGTCAGACACCGAAAATGTTTGCTTTGCATCACCCACACCAATAGGTGTCAGTATATCGTGTGTAAAACACCACCATCAAAAAAAAAAGGTAACACTTTACATTAAGGCCCCATTAATTAATGCATTAACGTACATTACCAAACAAAGAGCAATGCATTTGGAAAGCATTTATTAATCTTTGTTAACGTTAGTTAAACAATTACAAATGTTCATTGTTAGTTCATGTTAGGTCCATTAAATAATATTAACAAACTTTTTGTTGTTGTTGTTGTTGTTTTAATAATGTATCAATAAATAATGAAATTAACATGATCTAAGATCACTAAATGCTACTAAAAAGTATTTTCATTGTTAGTAATGTAGATAACTAATGTTAAGAAATGTAACAACCTTACTGTAAAGTGTTACAAAAAAATAGATATATAAACAGTGGAACAGTAGGTAACACTTTTTTAAGGTGTCCTTACTATTGTAATAACAATTAATTATGTATAATTACATGCGAGTAACCTTAAGCCAAACCCAAATCCTAACGCTAACCATATAGTAAGTACATGTAGTTAATTAATATTACTCAGTATTTATATGTATAATTACACGAGAATTATAACTTTTCCAGTTGTGATTACGGAAATTCTACAGATTTAAACAAACAAACAAACAAACAAACAAACAAACAAACAAACAAACAAGCAAGCAAACAAACAAACAAACAAGGTGCAGTTTCAGTGTGAAGCTACAAATTGCTCATTGCAAATTGTTGATATATAAAGGTGACATATCAACTTATCTAACACTTATAAGTACAAATATGCAATACAGTCAAACCTGACCTATATTAATTTCTCTTGATATCTATTTCTGCAAAGCTCAGCTGCTCATAAATGAACTTTTCAAGCTGAATTTCAAGCTATTCATGGCTAATTTTAATGCAACACATTTAAACTAATAATAAAGCTCAGAAACTCCACTTTATTATACTACATTATCAATTTGTGCTTTTAAACATCAGTGTATCTCAGTGCCCTTTTGTGGCGCGGTTATAGCTCAATTATACTCTAATATCATCGTACACCTTGTTATGTTTAATAATAAGGGACACAATAAACAAAGACTGTTAAAAGCCTTTATGGTGAATGACTACTGCATAATGTGAAAAATCGACCACTCTAAATGGCAGCTTAATTAAATAAAGCACTTAAATAAGTGAAGCTTCATTTCCACCAGCAATTGTGTCAATGCACAAAGATTTGGAGTTCCTTGGAATTAAAAGATCACTCTAGAAATACAGGGGGGGAAAATGATGGTAAAAGCCTGCAAAAGTGCAAACAAATTTGATGACATAAAAGAAACTTGATTAACCAAAAAAGTAAATACGTAGCTAATGATCGTAATTACACCAGAGTAATATCAGCCCTAGGGCCACAGCGAAACTTCCTCTGTTGGCTTTATTCACTTGCCATGTCTCGTCCTCTTTGCAGGCTAATTGAGAGTATTTGTATGTCGGCTTGCTAATGAAGGTCTAGATGTGCCTGTAGCCTCTACTGTTACACTAATTCAGATAAAAGCTTGACTTCAGCTGCCTTACTGACATTCAAGGTGTAGGCCGGCTCAGTTCTCATCTATCAAAATGGCCATTACGGGCTGAGGAATCTAATTAGCACGACAAGATCTAAAATACACGACTCCTCCTATTCACAGCACGCGTCCCTTAATCAGATAGATTGTGGCTAATTGCTAAGACATTGAGTTGATTTTCACTGGTGGAGTGTGGGTGCTTTCAGGGCCCGCGATGTGCCTTTATGAGCGCTCTGACACACATAACCTGCCTGGAAATTCAAAAGCAACACGGCCAGTTTTGTTGGGTGGTTTGAGACACGTGTCAAACAAACTGTGGGAATACTAATCAGAAATGTAGATATACATTCATGTGCACAATTTCAATTAAATTGATTTTAAATTAAATTAAATTAAATTAATTAAATATTTGCACTGACACAAGAAATCTTTTCTACCTAAATCGGTATCTAACATAACCTTTTCTCTCAAATAAAAGCAGACAGTATTGTTGAAAAGTTTGGAGTTAGTAAGTTTTTGTTTTTTAAAGAAGAGTCTTATGTGTTCACCAAGGCTGCATTTATTTAATACAGTATTGAAAGGTAATTTCAATTCAATTGATTTGAAATTCAATTCAATTCAATTAATTAAATATTTGCACTGACACAAGAAATCTTTTCTACCCAAATCAGTATCTAACATGACCTTTTCTCTCAAATAAAAGCAGACAGTATTGTTGAAAAGTTTGGAGTTAGTAAGTTTTTGTTTTTTAAAGAAGAGTCTTATGTGTTCACCAAGGCTGCATTTATTTAATCAAAAATACAGCAAATGAAGCATAAAAGTACTTGTGGAGGAACATTGTTGTGGAAGTTGTGTTTCGGCTCCGCTATTCTGCGCGGATGAATCTGATGGCTTGAGACGCAGAATGCTGTGCCCATGACTACAGGTGATCATCTTATCTTAAAATCAACTGGATTAGACAAATAGTTATGTGTCCGTTCTCCATTTGGAATATTATTTCCCTCCTTGTTTGCAATTTTCATATCCACAAAATACTGAAGAATCTTTCTGCATTTCATTGTCAAGCTTTTTCTAGCATGGAGTCTAATTTACAAACACAATTTTCACCTCATAAATACTTTATCTGGAACAATAAGGACATTCTATATAAACAAAAGATTTTGAAAATTGGTTACGAAATAATATTGTTTTGGTGAACCAGTTATTTAACTCAGACGGCCTTCTTTTTACTTATGAGGAATTTTTGGCAAAATATAATATTTCCATACCATCAAAGGAATTTGAAACTGTCTTTGGTGCAATTTCTTCCAGAATATGTATGTTGATTAGATTTTCAACAGCTTCCTCCCTTCTCCCAAGGTTTTTTTTTTCTCCATTTCTGTCACCGATAGAGTTTTGGTTCCTTGCCACTGTCACCTTTGGCTTGCTTAGTTGGGGACGCTTGACTGATTGCACAGATACTATTGGAAGAGAGCTGAACTGAATCATCAATGAACTGACTTTAGCTGAAAAATGACTCTTTGTTATTGTCTTCTTGCATTATTGACAAACTATTTTCCTGTTTAACACTGTAAAGCTGCTTTGACACAACCGGTATTGTATAAAGCACTATATAAATAAAGGTGACTTGACTTGACTCTCACCAAAACACTACCTTGTAGGCAAAATAGGTTTCTTCTTTAAGTGTAATAATAAAAAAATCGATAAGAGCTCTTTTCCAAAAATATTTTATTTTAAAACCAAATGTGACTGTATATTGGAGTCAATTTTTGAGTGATGTTGATTGGAATAAAGTCTGGTTGCTGCCTAATCACTATAACAAACAAGGTTATAAAGTATCTTTTAAACTTCTTCACAGAATATATCTTGCTAAACATTATTTAACTAAGTTTGAAAAAGATATAGATGAAAGCTTTTGCAAGCAGCAGCCAGAGAAAGCTGTTCCTTTATTTTGGCACTGCCCCTATGTGTCTCTTTTTTGGCAAAATGTGACTTTATTGTTGGCTTTTGACTTTATTATTGGGAATATGGATGTATTTTTATTTATTTGTTTTTATTTATTTAAAAAAACATTTTTTTTTTTACAGTGGAAAGATGTTCTTTTAGGTATTTTTGTAAACTCCAAAGATAAATAAGTCAACATTTATTTTATCATTGTTTTTTTCATTATTTATTTATTTTATTTTAATGGCTAAATTTCACAAAAAAATATTTGAAAATGAAGTGAAACACTGATGTCAGACACTGTAATATGCTCTGGTCCCCTCCCTGCTTACCGTGGTGACGAGATACATAGCAGACTGTCGTCACTCAATTACATTGAGTCAATATTGCCCTCAAAGAAACAAAAAGCTATTTGAATTTTACAAGCATGTACTCTCTTTAAAGTGTTTTTATAATGTTGTTTACACCCCATAGCAGTTATTTTGTATTGCAATTTTATTTTTTATTTTTTAATCTTACGAGCAGGTTAGTAACTTTTATGTCGTTGTTGTTTGAACTTGTTGAAATGTTTTAAAATAATGTTACAAAAGTTTGGCAACGCTGACATTAGTCAAAGATTGCTGTTCTTATCAAATAACAGTGAAAACGATAACTTAAGGCTATTTATAGGCAAATAGACCAAAGTAGTAACTGGTTTAGAGACTGGCATTAATTGCTAACATAACAATGCCAGTAATAATGCCAATAATGCTAGGTTTTGTGAACCTAGTCAATGCACAGCAAACTATGTTGATTCGTGTTTTATTATGGGTACTGACGCTTTTCCTTTTTGCTTGCAAACTCTTCAGTTCGAGGTTCATTCTAAATATGGAAAGGGTATGGCAAAATTATTAAGAGTAGTATACTAGTTTGCGGTTCCGGACTCGGCATCAGTTGTTATGCATAGTAGCCTGACCTTCTTTCCTTTATTATGGATAAACACAACTGGACTTATGATGAAAGTATGCAGATTCTTGGGAAATAAGTTCCAACAACTCTTAAATATAAATAATTATTATTGGCTTACTATAATGATTTAGGGTAAGGCAAAGACATGGTTTGGATAATGTTTTTATGATGTTCTTACTCATTATTTACATTTTGTTTATAAACAACAAAGTTATGTAGTGCAGCTTTAAAATAACTGTTCTGTTTTAATACATTTTAATTTTGTATTTATTTACAGAAATGGCAAAGCTTCAGCTTCAGCTGCCATTACTCCAGTTTTCAGTGTTACATGGTCCTTAAGAAATCCTTCTAATGCTGATTTTGTGCTTAAGAAACATTCTTAGAAACATTGTGCTGCTTAATGAAATGTGGACGTGTTTTTTTTTTCTTTTCTTTTTCCGGGATTCTTTTTTTCAGGTTTCTTTGATGAACAGAAAGTTTGAAGAACAACATTTATTTGATATATATATATATATATATATATATATGGGTTATAGCATCCATTGTAACATTTTCCCACTCTTAGATATTTATTTATCAATCTTAGACAAGCCTAAGTAATTTTTTGAGAAAAAAAAATCATCAACTTCCATGATTTCTGTTGTGAAACTGAAATTAATAATTTGAAAGATTGATGGCAGAATTTTCATTTTGGGTGAACTGTCGCTTTAACTATACAGAATCTTTTAAGTATTACTAGTGGCATAAACTTTTTTCATAACATGGGCCAGTCTGTGGAGACCACTGACAAGATGATTTGAGAAGCTTGCATTAATTCCACTTAAACAGAGCTGTAATAAAATAGCGAAAAAAAGAATGGCGGGAACACATGAGACCCGCCGCAGTCTGGGAAGCCAGAGCGAAATCTCATGAACTCATGATCGTGAGGATGCAATAAAGAACTAGAGCAGCCGACCAACAGGCCCTGACAGAGAAAAACGCTCCCCACCTACAGCAGATAATAAATCAGACACAGGCGAATTAAAAAAACCAACAGAAGAACAACAAATATGCCATGTCTTGCTGGTTTTAAGTGTCCATACCTTTCCCCCTTCACTGCAGGAGGGGAAGAGTATAATAACTTCACCTCTCTCATTGTCACCTAGAGAAACATTGGGATGATTTTCAATATGTTTTTTAATTACGCTTGCTTATTTCATCATTAGCTTAAAAAAGAGCATGAGTGCCAGAAGTGGCCAGGGTCGTGTGGGGATAAAATGACAGGGAAAAAGTGTTCATGAGAAAACTCTCTTGTATGAGGGAATGTGATGAAATAAAACAGAGAGAGAGAGAGAGAGAGAGAGAGAGAGAGGGAGAGAGAGAGATGAGAAGGTGGATATGGTCTGTGGAGTTGCAGATTAGATAAGACTGCAAGTAAATCAATCAATCAATCAATCAATCAATCAATCAATCGTATTAACTGTCTTGAATGAAGCAAGTAAGAAACTTGGTAAGGCTGAGTATATCAGTCTGACCTCTTTATATGTAAGGGGACCTGCTATTTTTGTCTCAAATTATATTTTTATATAATTTTATATATTATACAAATATTAAAATATTACATTTAAATTTATTATTTTATATACATAGAAAGCATTTTAAGTGCAAGTAAAGAGTCTGCTTTGGTGTTTCAAATAACTTTTGTGAAAATTTAAACATTTAAAAAAAAATTATTTAAAAGATTAATTCACTTCCAGAATAAAAAGCTAGTGCAAGATGAGCATTTGTAGTTAAAAAGTATATAAGTAAAAAAAAAAAAAATGACATTCAGTTTGGACCTTCAGTCTGTTGGCCACCATTGAAGTCCAGTATGTACAGAAAAATCCAGGATTTCCTTAATTTCTTTGCGACTGAAGAAAAAAAAAGACACGAACAACTTGGATGATTGTGGTGAGTAAGTTATCAGGACATTTTTATTCTGGAAGTGAACTAATCCTTTAAAAATGTTTAAATTACATTTAAAATTGAAATTAATTAAAACATTTTGGTTACATGAACTATTGTTACAACAAGGGACATTTTAGTGGGTGCCTTCTGTAAATCATGGTAAAAATGTATGATGTAAGTAAAATTCTAATTTATGAAAAAAAAAATAAAGCTACATAATTGATATACTGTATAGCTTTAAATGCATGATTACATAGTAAAAAGTACATATAATCTCACTGTTGCATCAAAGTGAAGTGCTGTAAAAGTATCTGGTTTGATCTGAGCAGATATTATTATTTTTTTCTTATCCAGAATTCTGCTGCCTGTAGTCCATCAGTCACATCATCAATACAGACAAAAGTGACTGTTCCAGTGCCAGTGATACATAACAAACCATAACTATATCATCACCACGTTTCACTGATGAAGTGAGATTGTCAATAGTTCCTCAATGCTTTCTCTTTCCAGCATTCAGGTAATCTTTGTACCCAGACTTCTTTCCGACAGCTTTTCTTTCTTTTTCTTTCTTTCTTCCTTCCTTCCTTCCTTCCTTTCGAGTTCATTTGAGTAGTAGCGCTTTTATGATTCTTTGTTAAGTGCACTTAATTAACAGCTGGAAAAGTTTTTTTTTTTTTTTTACTTAAAGGTATGCTTTTTCTTGTTAACACATTTTTCTTGTCATGTCATTTATGCTTTTTCAAATGGTTTTGCACACCTTTGTACATTTTGCTGAATCGTCAGTCAAGTTGTTGATTTTATGCTGAGAAATAGCAGCAAAGGACTCCAAATGAGGAGGAAACTGCTACAGTAAACTATGTGAATGAATAATGCAAGCACACCAACACAGCCAAGACACAACTGAAGTGGTGATTAATTATACTATATATTTTTATTACAATATAATATAATAAATATTTTATTTTACTTTATTTTATTTTAGTTAAAATTGATTTCAATTATGTTTTAGTATATAACTGGTTTTTATATTTTAGAATTATACTATTATAGCAATAAATATTTTTTTTGAGCTAAATAAACAAATTCTGGGTAGAATTTATTTTTAAATATATTATTTAGGTAAAACGTTATAATAACTTTCATTAAATCATTAACAAACATTGTATTATGCTTATTGGATCATTAGTTTATATATTAGAGGCGGTTATTAAGCCTCTTATTAAGAAACCACAACTAGATCCTAGTGAACTGGCAAATTACAGACCCATTTCAAATCTTCCTTTTATGTCTAAAATTTTAGAAAAAGTTGTGTCTGCGCAATTGTGCTCCTTCTTGCAAAAAAAAAAAAGATCTCTATGAAGAATTTCAGTCAGGTTTCAGACCCCACCATAGCACAGAAACTGCACTTGATAAAATTACAAATTACTTGCTTCTTGCGTCAGACCAAGGCTGAATCTCATTGCTAGTTTTACTTGATCTTAGTGCTGCGTTCGACACTATAGATGTCTGGATCCAGAACACCTGAGAAGAGATGATGCCAACCCCTCAGAGGACCTTGGATGATGCCAACCCTGAAACAACATACGGAACTACCAAATTTTGCTATAAGTTTGATTATATCATGTAATAATTGCTGTTAATAGTGTTCATCGTCTGTTTGATTACGTCTTTAATTGATTTTTCTGTACATTTCTGCCATATGTACATTAACTGACAGTCACCACTGATAAGCTACCACTAAATATTGTAGAAACTTAATTTGCTGTAAAGTTGCTTTGCAACGATTTGTATCGAGAAAAGCGCTATACAAATAAAACTTGAATTGAATTGAAAATATATTCAAAGAGTTAGAAACATGAGATAATGTGCTTGTTAATGTTTGCTAATACACGTATTAAACATTAGATAACGTTCAAACAAATCATTATTTCATGTAATGCTTACAAATGTCATTAAACCTTCAATTCCATATGATCGAGCACTTATTAAAAATCTACAAATGATTTTAACAGATGTTATAAAATGATTAACAGCTTGTGTTAATGCACAACACTTTTGCTGCTATTGAGGTGTGATATGGGTAAGGTTAGGGACAGGTTTGGTGGTATGGGTAGGTTTAAGGGTTGGTTAAAGGGTCAACAGTGTACAGGGGTCAAACTGATTATTATAAGGGAACATGGTTCAATCTGTTTATATTATATTGTTTTGATAAATGATTTTTCCTATTTGATTCCCCTATTTATTTATGAATCAAGGAATAGCTTTCCTGTTTAATGATATACTGAAGAGTAGTATACTAATGCGAGTGCATTAGCTAAACTTAACCAGCCACCCTTTACACAAACCTTGTTACATTAGCTAAACGTCCAATGCCCATAAAGATACTAAATGATTAGTAATAATTTATAAACATTTACAAATGATGAATAGTTTCAACTTTAGATTGGGTACTGCAAAAACATGAACAAATGATTAATAAATGATTAGTAAAGATGTGTGAATAGGGTAAATTCAGGTCTTTCGGGACACTTTTTGCTATCGAGATGACTGCTCATAAAGGTAGTAATGATTAGTAAACGTTTATAAACATTTGCAAATGATGAACAGTTTCCACTTTAGATTGGGTACTGCAAAAACATGAACAAATAATTAATAGATTATTTGTTAAGATGTGTAAATAGAGGTCTACACAACAAACAGAGACCAACAAATGAAGATCATAAAGTTTACTGACATTTGTAAGCATTTCAATTTACATTAAATAATCATATGTTAATCATTAGGTAATGTTTAGTAAGTTCATTAGTAAACATTAACAAGAACATTGTCTCATATTTCTAGCTATGTGAATATATATTAACTAATGATCTGTTAAGCATTATATAATGTTTGTTAATGATTTATAAATGAAAGTTATTATAAAGTGTTACCATTATTTATTTACTTCCCACCTGGTATGGAAAAATATGCAATCCAACAAAGGGTTTCATCAGTTGCATCTGTCACATCCACCCCAGTCATGTGGCTTGATCCACATTTCAAAATGGAGGCAATAATGATTGGTTGCTGTCTATTTCTGTAATAATGTCTGGCTGAGTGATTTGACCTAAATACTACAACTCATTCATGACTGCAAAAAATCTGTTTCTTTAAAAAGAAAATATGTTTATTCACCATTAAATGGGATAAAATGTAGATGTTCCTGCATCATCTGCTTTAGTGATAAGCTCTGAATGACTGCGGATGTATCGTAGAAACAAGCGGAAATGTCTTTTCCCCTGCACTCGTCCCGCTGTGAATCCCTCACCTGTGAACCACTAAACACTTGCAGTGGTACAATTCCCACATTACAGGAGGTCAAAGACTCACATGTGCGTCTTCTAAAACAAGTGATGTCAGCTGTGCAATTCTTTTAAATTGTCACCAAGGGAACGTAACATATATAGTGCCGACCGCTTTTCCAAGGTTCAAGGTTGTACTGACACTCGCTGACATCTCATCACCATGGGAACCTTGAGGTTGCCGAGAGCAACTTTCCCAAGATGCACATATCGAATAATTGTACAAATAGATATAGAATAATTGTAAAACTAGTGCTATTTTTGTCCCTAAATAAATAGCTGATGATAAATAACTGGTGCCAACTTTCACTATACATAGACACACAAACACAAAATAACTTTTATTTATTCATTTATTTTTTGAATGCATTTTTAGCCTGTCCCCAGCCTCCTTGTTATATTGTGCAAATGAAAACGCAAGCAAACAAAGTAACAAATGGTAGCATTTTGGCTTCATTCTACAGTATATGTTTATAATATTTAAGTGACAAGTATTCCAAAAAGATTACACTCCATGTTATGTGTCAGCCATCATATTTTCCATAAAAAAACCTCATAATTACAATCCCATTTCAGGCACAATCAAATGTCTCCTCTCTGTCACACTTTACATTAGTTAATATTAGTTATAGAAACTACATTAGTTAACATGACCTTCAAATAAAAAAAAATACTTTAAAAGCATTTAGTTTAGTAGTCTTAGTTAATGTTTAGCAAATGTAATATTTAATAACACATTATTAAAATGAAAAGTTGCATCTATTAATATTATTTAATGAACCTGATCTAACATGAACTAACAATGAACATTGTTAAGACATTGGTGAACATTGGTGAGAACCAGATCTCACTATTAACTAGCATGCATATTACTGGCACATTGGCTGTTTATTAGTACTTATAAAGCACACATTAATGTCTTATTCTGCATGACCATAGTTTAGACCCCCGTTATCCTACACAATACCTGATATTACCATCAGCAAATTAGGAGTTTATTGAGGCAAAATTTGTAGTTATTATCTAGTTAATAGTGAGAATTGGACCTTAAATTAATGTGTGACCCAAAAAGGAATAAATACTGCAACAAATGTATTGTTCATTGTTAGTTAATGTTAATGCATTAACTAATGTTAAATGGCACACTTTACTGTAAAGTGTTACCATCTAATGTATTGTTGTGTTTTTTTTCATAAGCCAGAATTGTGTTAACTCCTTTACTATGGTTTTAATAGTAAAAATAATAATAATAATAGTGATTATATTTGTGGAACTTTGTGGAACTAATGTGAATATTTGTGGAAATATTCACATCCAAACTGTTTTCCTAAAAAGCACTTTGTTGCTTCACATCATTTAGCACAAAGCTTAAAATGTCAAATTAAACTGAACAACATGCTCAACTAGTGCTAGCAACTGCAGCATCACAGTTTCGCATCTCATGCATATACTGATAAAAAGAGTATTCATTTACATTCATTTACAAATTTACTGTACATTGAACAATCAAACTTTTGGAAATACAAAAATAACACATTTCATAGTGCAACCAATGAATGAATATTTGCATTTTCTACGGTGGACGAACAAGAGGCTACGGTTCTATCCAAAACTTTGAATGCCTTTGCAAGCTTGAATAAACCCTCATCATTAGTATTGCTTAGTCGTAATAGTGTTTTAATTGGGCATTTATAGCCAAGAGTAGAGGTTAACTCAATGATTATTGAATTTCCATTTACCAGCTATTAAAAGTTACTTCAGCGTAGCTAAACCGTGATGCAGAAATGTCGGGATAGCAGTGGGTGTCATAGCACCAACATCAGATCAGCCAGTGTGGCTTAAAGAGGGTGCCTCCTGTTTGGATACACTGCTTTTAGCATTCTCATCTGGGGTCGTGTTGCGCTCCACAGCGAAAACAATGAAAGGAGTCCAGGCGTCCCTGTCAGGGTGAAATGCGGCCGTTGTGTAGATAACAGACTCCCATCTCCAGCATTATAGCATGGACAATAACGTGAGAAGTAATCCCTCTTCATGGGGTCTGATTTCTCCGTCACTGCTGAGCGTTAGCCACGCTGAGAGGCAGCGTCTGTAAATGACATCAGCACAAAAGCAGAGCACAGGGCCCCTACTGGATGCTGCTGGGCGTAGAATTGGGAATGATAGGGGAACAGAAAATGCTGTGGGTGTTGCGCGGATGCGAATCCCACCGTGTGACCACCCATCAAATCCCCCTCAGAACTGACCTGCTGGAACATTCAGCCACCCTGTAACCAAACCTCCGTGGCCCAAGATCTGACAGCTGCTCCGAGAATATTGTTCTTACGAAACCAAGTCACGACAAAGAGCTTCACATCGCTCGAGCACGACACGAGGGGGTGGGGGAGCCGGTGTCATTGTTTCCATGTTAGTTGCTCTAACATAAGCGTCTAAAGCCCTTTGCGCGGATGCGAATCCCACCGTGTGACCACCCATCAAATCCCCTCAGAACTGACCTGCTGGAACATTCAGCCACCCTGTAACCAAACCTCCGTGGCCCAAGATCTGACAGCTGCTCCCAGAATATTGTTCTTACGAAACCAAGTCACGACAAAGAGCTTCACATCGCTCGAGCACGACACGAGGGGGTGGGGGAGCCAGTGTCATTGTTTCCATGTTAGTTGCTCTAACATAAGCGTCTAAAGCCCTGTGGAACCGATACGTTTTCTCCCCTGTTCTTTACGATTGTTTACTTGTCAGATTGTACAATATTAACCCAGTCAGATGTAAAAGCCAAGGCAGACTGTGCGGCTGGTTCTTCATAGAATATCAGTAGCTGTACTGCATGACTGCAACCCAAAATTGCAAAATTTTTAGAATGTTAATGAAAAATGACCAGAGACTGAAATTGTCCCTATGATGAAAGAAATACTTTAGCAACAAAATTGTCAAAAATAATCTACATTGTGCCATTTTCTCTTATTTTAGAGTGTGTATGTTGAATAAACTGTATTTCAAATGATAACTCTCATTGTCTGAAGTAGACATTGCTGTGGTAGGTAATTACGTGTGATCTATTGCACTAATATCAAATGAAGAGCATCTTCTTGTGATGTCATAATTGTGGAACATTTCTTTTTATAGCTCTCTGGGGAAATTCACAAATTGTCTGCATTTTTTCACTTGATTCACTAAAAGCACATTTGAAAATCAGGTAATGGTACAAACACACACACGCACGCACGCACGCACGCACGCACACACAGTTAGCATTAGATGCAATATTTGTATGGCACAATTTCCCATCTTTCTGGCTAGGATGCAGCATACTATAGCCCTAGATCACACTAGATTGGCAAAGAACGAAAACACTTCAGATTTTAATAAATAATAATAAATTCAAAATACGAAAATATACCATTGTATCTTTGTGTTCTTTGAATTCAGTCAAGAGTTCAAGCTGACCTTTAGTTTGTCTGTTGGTCAGGTCTTCTAGTCATACGAATTTGTTAGCTGGAACTGGCAGGTTAGCGTTAACTTGTTTACAGCAGAATGCAACACTTCTTCACATGAACTTGCGTTCTTCAGTCTCCCATGTTTGCATGTCTATGAATGGCACTCAATAGAGTTCAGTCAAGTCTAGTGTGAGCAAGGCTTAAGGGGAATACATTACTCCAAATACATTACTGCGACTACAGAGTGCGTCTAGATTTATGTCACGTTATAATGCTCTTCTCCATTATTTGATCATCATTGGATGGATTTTTGCTGATAGCCAGAAAATATACACACATACATTATTTCTATTTTAAATGAAATGCCTAATTTAAAAATAAGCCTAATTTACACTGAAAGATGCTAAAAAAATGACAATAACTGGCTAAATCAGTGCAGATAGTGGTGGGTTAAACTGGATTATGGGTGTTAGTGAATAAGATGCATGTTTTGTCCAAAAAATTGGCTTAAGCTTGCTACCTACGCAGATTTGAAGACTTAAATTTTTTTGTCCATTCTCATAGTTACAATCCCAAAATATTTTCTCACAAAGACTGAGTAATGCACATATGAAAGTTACGCAAGTGTTTTTGACAACAAATAACCAAGAGAATGGTTTTGCCACTGTTTTTGCACTGGTCAGGAAAGCGAAAGGGTGAACTGGGAAAAACGATGACAAAGAGGCAATGACTGACATATTGTTTACATAGGGAGCAGTTTGAAGGTTTTTGTGTGTGTGTGTGTGTTCCCACTTACCAGTGCCTCACCCTTTTCTGATGCTCTATTGCTCTCTTACGGTTTGGATGATGTTCACTGATGCTCACTTTAACATGGGGACGGTGTTTATGCTATGTTTACGACGTAAGGACATAATAGTAAAATGCGCGCATTTGTGAAGTTGAATTTGAAAATAGCAAAACAAATATCAATCAGATCAATTTAAAAAGTATATCCCAATTGAAACTAAGTCTTAGCACTGAATCCGAACCGTCTACAAATGAAGCCAGACCTCCTGAGGGTGATGGATTTATAGATTGGAAAAAAACTGAGCCAAGTGTGTTTTAAGCATCATATTAGCATAGGAACATAGTGTTTGATTCGCTAAATAGATGCGTCCTTTGAGGAAGAAACACATAAACGTTGTGCTAGTTTGCAGTTTTCATACGCTACACTTTGCCAACCCAGTTTTATGTAGGCCCACCCAAACAATTCTGGCCTCACCCCTGCTGATGACCAGTGGGTCACATTTCAGTTTAAAATTTATTGTGGAGTTTGCGACTCATTACAGTGTGTCTAACAAGTGTGCATACTTAGAAGAGCATCGCTGATGTGCAAATGCTGCGAGCTGGTGAAGTTCTGGGGCTTTTTTTGTCATGAAATAGTCAGCTTTAAACATAAGGGCAACTAAAGTAGTTTGAGTCTTGTAGTTTACAATTGGCTTCACATGCCCTATGTGCCCTTTACCCATATAACTTAAGTTTATTGAGCGAGCCGTTCATTTGATTTAGAGGGTAGAAGATGAAGATGCTTGAAGATGCTTATTACCATTGTAAATGAGTTTTTCTCCCGTGGCTATTAAATTGTTTCTCATGTGCATTTCCTTCTCAGGCCTCATATTTCTGTGTTTTGATTGGCAGTTATTTAAAGCTCTGATCAAATATATACGTACTTAGCAGGATATGTGGCTCTGAACATTAATATATGCTAATTATCAGATAACAAGGGGAGTAACAGGCCAATGCTCATTAAAAGTCACACAGACTCTATTTCATTTTTCATCGATTAAAGCTTCGACAGAGCTGTACAAAATTGGTTGTTGAGCGGTCGTTGAGTCATTAGAGAGAACAATGATGAAAGAAACACAGCAAGGCATTGTGTCCATTAAAAATAAAAAAATAAAATGAAAAGAAAAAGAATGATTCAGAAATATGTATGCTTTTCTTTAACCAGTACTCAGAAGATGGAATTATTTGACCTTCTGTCAAGCCTGTATGCGTAATGTATTATAAAGACGTTCTTAATGCGTTATAATTTGGGCTGCCAGTTTAATGCATTCATTTAGCATAATGGATAAAAAAAAAAAAAGATTTAAAAAATCATGCCCCCTTACCCATATGTAAAAATAGTATACTAGTATGCTTTTCCAAGTTCAGGCGCTGTTGTGTGTTTTTGTGTCATTGTAATGACATTTGATACACTGTAAAAGGTTCCACCCAATTCCAAATATTGTTTAGAAATCAAACAGGTTGTGGATAAAATGTCCAAATTTAATGTTAAAATAGCAAAAAAAAAAAAAAAATATATATATATACACACACACACACACACACACATATATATATATATATTGCAATAAAAAAATTGTGTGCTAAACATTTTAAATTAATTGCATTACACACACACACACACACACACACACACATATATATATATATTGCAATAAAAAAATTGTGTGCTAAACATTTTAAATTAATTGCATGCATTCATGTGTTAATTCAACAGCTCCAATTTAAATTTAAATGTAGCCTATTTTTCATCATTGTTTTTATCATTGTAATTGTTTTTAATACATTGTAATACTCAATAACTCAATAAACTATTAATGTTATACATTTAATGAATGCATTTCAACACTATAAACCCAAGTTTTGTTTTATAATGTGTTATAATGCATGTACTCTTTGTAATCATGAATAGGTAAATATTACAGTGTGTTATAACTGTCATTACAATTATATATGAAAAGTTACATCTCTAAATATCTTTGTTGGCCACAGTTTTACTGGCAAGTAACATAGCTCATTATTCTTAATGTTTACAGTTGGCAAGCAATGTAGCAATTTGGCACTTTAATATAGAATGTGCACTGTTCATCCTCATTTTAGAACGACTAAGAATTTTCTAATTGGTTTTCTCAACCATGATGCACTTCTCCAGCCTATGTCATAATGTAAACATTCTCCATTTGTTTGGTTATTTGATGTTAATGTAGAGTATGGCAGTAATTATCAATGCTAGTTTACTAAAGAAACACACCAGAAGACTTAATGCATGTCAGCATCACCTGCACTCAAACCCTGAAACACGTTTAGCCTCTAACCCTCCCCCACCAAACCGCTACACAAACAAACACTTATACTTGTCTCTATTCCTAATGGATGCCACTCTGTTGTCCATTTTCCTTGCCCCAGGAAAACCGGATGGACAGCCAGAGCAGTCTCCCATAGCCAAAGACACAATGCTGTTTATCTCCTAATTGATTCTCCAAGGAAAGTGGGAGATGGACAGCGTCAGTCTGACACTGCAAAGCAGCCCGTGTTAATAATGTATCATTGGAGTTTTTATTGATATGCTTCCGCTCTGAACTTCTCTCTTTCTCTCTTACCTGTCACACGTGCGTGGCATGTCGGTTTATGTGGCTCAGTGGAAATGGTTTAAGTTTCTTCCATTTATTGAAAACATGCAACAAGAAATGGTTTTTGATGATAATTAAAAGAGACTAGCTGTATGGCTGCGCAGGTGAGGTGTAATAGAAAGACGACTGGCAGATTGAATTATGTTGTGTGTTTCAATCAACTCAAATGACTTGATAATGTACGTCTGTGAGGAAGTTAATGCCTTACAGTCTTACACTGTAAATAATAACGTCTTTGTCAAATTAATCAAATTTGTTGAATTAATTTAAACTAAATTTTTGGCTATTCTTATATTACTGTTAGACTGCAAACCCTAAAGCTGTTATTTAAAAACAAACAAACGGTTCTAAATGGACATTACTTAAATAAAAATGAAACTCAAAATGCTCAAGTAAAAAATTGAAGCTGTGGAGAATACCCATAAGCCTTTGCACAAAAATAATTTTATTATCCTTGGTTGACTTATAGAAACTTGACTCATAATATCTGTTATATATGCATGCTGTAGCATTATTATTTAATAGATTTGAGCTAATTCCAAAGTTAAGCAAAATCAATGATTCTTTGCTATCAGATTTATATATACTTGAAATAAATAAATTTTACCAATATGATTAAGTTAAGTCTGACAGAATAACATTAGGTAACTTGAAGTAGGAGTGAGACCCGTAATTTCTACTTTGTCTATTTTAATTTACCCAAATTATAATTTTCACCTTTTTATTTTTAAAGGGAATAAGTTTGCATGTTTTATTTAAGGTTAAGAAATTTTACAGTGGTGATAATCACATCTAGTGATGATGGCAAACTGTGAAGAGAATAAAAATATTCTGGTGGTGGAGCAGCATCATGCCATTGTGTTTTCAACACAGGAAGTAGGTTTCATATGATTTTCTCTGTTAGTCAAGCGTGGTTGTGCCCTGCAGGCCTGCTGATGTGTGTTGAACTTCATTCTCATGGGTTTGCACCTCACATTGTGTTGTATGGATTTTTTATATTTAATATAATTGGTATTCATGCTTGTATGTTTAGGGTGCAGTCAAAGGTCATGCCTTCAAACGATGTTGTAGAACAGTTGGTGGATACTAACATGCATGATGCCTAAAATTGGTAATGATCCACTTAGTTAGACATTGTTGGGTGACCCATAACCCTAACTGTTAAATCAGGTGGATTGACAGATGAAAGGTCATGCCCTCAAACGATGTTGTAGAACAGTTGGTGCATACTAACATGCATGATGCCTAAAACTGGTAATGATCCACTTAGTTAGACATTGTTGGGTGACCCATAACCCTAACTGTTAAATCAGGTGGATTGACAGATGGATGCATGGAAAGCCTCCCTAGAGGAGTGGATGCTGTTAGCATGAACCAGTTCTTTAAAGTCGGTCTTTTGGCATTAATAGACGACAAAAAAAAAAAAACTCTATGGAGAAACTATGCCTGAAAGTGCAGCCACACTGGCTAAATTTCGAAGGCAAAAAAGGTCCATTCCATTGTTAATAGTGTAGCGACACATGAAGCACTGCTCACACAGAAGCTACTTTCAAACCAAGCAGATTTCTGTTGTCAACTCGCTAAATTCCGGTGACCAACCTGAACAAGAGCCAAATCTGCTTAGGGAACTTTTTCACCCTCACACAAAACTCCCGACTGCACGGATTCCTGTTGAAATGACTGGATTTTGTTATATTTCGCTGAGCAGTCGTAGGTGTGACCGCATTTTGAGAAACAATATTATAATAGCAAATATATTTATACATGAAATATAGACAGGACTAAGAGATCATACATAACAGGATGAAGTTATAATGTCAAATTAATATATATATATATATATATATATACATACATACATACATACAAGCACTAAGAGAGACTAATACAGATGCCTTGAATACCTTTTACTCAGGCCTGATTCTGACCCACACAAACCCTTGACATTTGCTTGAAAACATTACCAGTTATGGACTTCATCAAAGAATGAGCAACGAGAGAGAATGATGTTCTGCCTTTAATTGACAGAGAAAGCTATAAAGGCACAGATTCAGCTAAATCATGGTTCTTCTGGCCTTTTAGCTTCAACATTTTTTTTAAAAAGTGACAAAACAACAATAGTAGATCTTTTTTTTCCAGACGACATTTAGCTCCAAGTGAAAGAACAACAGTGCAATTTTTTTCTTTTCTTTAGGATTGGGAAAATGTCACCTAGAGCATTTGAACATGAATGTGAAACAGATACTTAATTAACCCAAGTGAAGGTTAGTATTGTCACAAACCGAGCAACTCTTGAATTATGTATGACTGTGCTGCTGTGGTTATTTATATGATGTCTAATAGTGTGACCACTAAATATAATTGGTCTTCATGTCTAAATGTAAAATAAAATGTCAAGGTCTTTCTTATATAAGATAAACCTTAAGCTGTGTGACGCTTTTGTGTTTGGGTCATAATGGTTGTATTTTGTCCGTAAATATTGATTCACATATTTTTATACATGAATGAATGAATGAATGATTTTATTCGATTTTTTTTTGAAACTGTACTATTTTACTTGTATTGTGTTATCTGTTTTTTTTTTAAATTATCAGATGACAACATGTTTCTAATACGGCTGGCTATATTATAATTATGCTGTGTTTATGTAACATATTATTTAACTTCCTTTTATGTATCTCCATTTAATATTTGATGCATTTTAATTTATCATAAAATATTATTCTTCATCCTGCTATGTATCCCTATTTAATAAATATAATCACTGACAACAACAACAATTACTGATTAGTAACAACAATTGTTCTTGTATATAACCATTATTTATTATTATTATAAGGTTTGATGTCTTATAATTTAAAGTATTTTCAACAATTTTCACAACAATATCTCGACTTATTAGTATTTAAAAACAGACCAAATTGAATCCTTCACCATTAAAAGTATTTTCACCTTTTCTCACAACACTATCTCCAATTATTAGTATTTGAAAACAGACCAATTTTAATCCTTCATCATTCCCAGAACGTTACACTTCAGTGCAGGTGCAACTACATTCTTAATTAGGAAAAATGAGCGTTGTCTTTTCATTTTCTTCCTTGACACCAGCAACCAATAAAAAACAGCAAAGCTGCCAAAATCAGCTGAGTCTCTGTGAATGGATAGACAGTGTTAGTTAAGTCATATCCTGTCTCTACCATACCTGAGTCTCAACACACGCACACACGCACGCACACACACACACACACCAACAGGAATGCTGTACAGTCCCTCCTGAGAGATGGAGAGTCTCTTATGCAGTCTCTGTCAGTCACTTCACATGATCAGAAAGTCACCACAAGTTCTCTCTCTTTCTTTTTCTTTTTGCTGTTTTATAGATACACTTGTCTTGTTTAAATTATTTTGTATATTAGATTAAAATGTGGTAACACTTTATTTTCAAAGATCAGTTCCCTTTCAGTCGGTCACTACGAGTCACGTCGTGACCGACGAATTGGGATCTCGCTTAGAAAGACCAATCTACTTCGAGTGTAACTAAACGAGCCAATGCACATTGGCATGCAATTATTGCATCCAGCTGCCGCTGATCACAGTGTGAGCATAAAAAGGCAGCGGTGCAATGCATACCAGCTTTTCGCTTCAGAGCCGAGCGACAACATCGTTCTGTTCCATCCAAGTGTCTTCTGTGAGCTACGAGTTCAACGCGCTCTTGGAAGCTTCTGGTGTTGGCGGACGGCGCTTCAGCGGTGGTCGTTCCTGTGTCGAGTGGGTTCAGGCTGCACTACTCACTGTTGTGCTGCAAGCGGCCATTTCCCCTGTGCGCCTTAGCACTAAAAGAGCATTTCCCTGAAAGAGCAATTTCTCTAAAAGAGCTCCAGGGGTGCGTCTTTGTAAAGACGATGGATCGTCTTTTTAAAGATGCCGTTTCACCCGTGCGTTTCTGGATGCGGTCGTTACCTGGCACCGGGTGATGGTCACGATCGCTGCCTCACGTGT
>NW_015632724.1:344174-345288 GCF_001515625.1 Sinocyclocheilus rhinocerous
GTTCCCTTTCAGTCGGTCACTACGAGTCACGTCGTGACCGACGAATTGGGATCTCGCTTCGAGAGACCAATCTACTTCGAGTGTAACTAAACGAGCCAATGCACATTGGCATGCGATTATTGCATCCAGCTGCCGCTGATCACAGCGTGAGCATAAAAAGGCAGCCGGTGCAACGCATACCAGCTTTTTGCTTCAGAGCCGAGCGATAACATCGTTTATTTGCGCAATTCAGGCTGCACTACCCCCTGTCATGCTGCAAGCGGCCATTTCCCCTGTGCGCCTTAGCACTAAAAGAGCATTTCCCTGAAAGAGCAATTTCTCTAAAAGAGCTCCAGGGGTGCGTCTTTGTAAAGACGATGGATCGTCTTTTTAAAGATGCCGTTTCACCCGTGCGTTTCTGGATGCGGTCGTTACCTGGCGCCGGGTGATGGTCACGATCGCTGCCTCACGTGTTTGGGCATGAAGCACGCTGAGGTGGCATTCGTGGATGAGTCATGTTTCCATTGCAGGAAGATGACCATCTCTGAGCTGCGGGCCAGGCTCCGTTGCCTCTGCCGCAATCTAGTGCTCGTCCTGGCGGCTGCCGGGGCGAGGGCTACTTCCGGCAGTAGCACGGGTAGTTTGAGGGTTACAGTGGTGGCAAACCCCTCAGGGAACCAACCCTCGGGGTCCACCACTCTTCTAGCACTTCAGATCCAGTTGAGCGGCCAAAGGAACGCGCTGGGCCCTCTTCAAAGAGCGTACCAGCGGTATCCTTTGGTGCTCCTCCCGACGACCGGATGTCGATCACTGCATCGGAGGGAGAGCTCTCTGGAGGGGAAGATTTGGCTGAGCCGCCGCCCTCCAGGGCGGTGGCAAGGCCTGAATCGGATCCGGAGATGTCAACTATGCTTTCCCGGGCCGCCGAGAGGGTAGGGCTCGAGTGGAAATCTCCACTGCGTCCCGAGCCCTCAAGGCTTGACGATTGGTTTCTCGGGGTGGCTCGCGCTGGTTCCCAGTGCCCCACCTCGGTGCCTTTCTTCCCGGAGGTGCATGAGGAGCTCACCAGGTCAAGGACGGCACCTTTTACTGCTGGAAACCGATCTGCTGGTTCCTCCTCCCTCACCACCCTCGA
>NW_015632724.1:348321-349025 GCF_001515625.1 Sinocyclocheilus rhinocerous
TTACTGCAGGTGCACCAGGCCAAGGCACTGAAGGACCTGCACAAGGGTGGTCATGATCCGGAAGTTCTGAAAGAGCTCCGAACCGCTACTGACCTCAAAGGTCACCGTGAGTTATCTGGGTCGTGCGATGTCCACACTTGTGGTCCAGGAGCGCTATCTCTTGCTGTGTCTGGTTGATATGAGGGATGCCGACAAAGTCCGGTTCCTTAATGCCCCTGTGTCCCAGACCGGCCTCTTCGGTGACGCGGTCAAGAGCTTGGCCCAGCAGCTCTCGGCTGCACAGAAGCAGACTGAGGCGCAAAAACGCTGGGCCCTCTTCAAAGAGCGTACCAGCGGTATCCTTTGGTGCTCCTCCCGACGACCGGATGTCGATCACTGCATCGGAGGGAGAGCTCTCTGGAGGGGAAGATTTGGCTGAGCCGCCGCCCTCCAGGGCGGTGGCAAGGCCTGAATCAGATCCGGAGATGTCGGCTATGCTTTCCCGGGCCGCCGAGAGGGTAGGGCTCGAGTGGAAATCTCCACTGCGTCCCGAGCCCTCAAGGCTTGACGATTGGTTTCTCGGGGTGGCTCGCGCTGGTTCCCAGTGCCCCACCTCGGTGCCTTTCTTCCCGGAGGTGCATGAGGAGCTCACCAGGTCAAGGACGGCACCTTTTACTGCTGGAAACCGATCTGCTGGTTCCTCCTCCCTCCCCCCCCCCCCCCCC
>NW_015632724.1:349044-354208 GCF_001515625.1 Sinocyclocheilus rhinocerous
CGCCGTGGAGCTGGGTGTAGGCAGGCCGCCCCAACCGTCCTGGCCCCCGTCAAACATGGCACCCGGAACGGGCGACCCAGAGAGGGAGGAAGCTGCTCTTTGGGGGTTGGTGAATGCACCTCTCCCTCCCCCAGAGGAGGGCCGGGTGGAGAATCTGGAAAATCTCGACGAGAGAGCTGTTTTCTCTATCTCTGGATCCCAGGAGGGCACGGAAAGTCGCGGTCGGCCCAACGCGGGACCTCACTCATCCTCCTCCTTCGCCAGCCGACAGCAGCGGGCGGTTCGAGAGCGTCAACAAAGGCCCTACTCAAGCACCCTCTGCCAACCTGTGGAACCAGGTAAGCTTTGCACCGCACACTCAGACCCCTCTTCGGTCTGCTCACTCACCGCCCGAGTTGGGTCCCTGCGTTCCACCTCGCTTCCCAACTGCGGGTATGGCGGTGGATCCGCTGGTCCCGCTTGCACGGTGTGCACGGTATCTGGGTGCCTGGCTAGCGCTACCCAGACCGTCTCGCTGGTTTCTGCGGACTATCAGCCTCGGCTATGCGATTCAGTTCGCCCGGCGTCCCCCCAAGTTCAGCGGCATTCGCTTCACAACAGTGAAGGCGGCCGATGCTCCTGTCTTGCATGCGGAAATCGCAGTCCTACTGACGAAGGATGCGATAGAGCCGGTCCCTCCAGCCGATATGAGGACGGGGTTTTACAGCCCTTACTTCATTGTACCCAAGAAAGGCGGTGTGTTACGACCAATCTTCGCGGTGTCTGGGAGCCTGGCTAGAGCTACCCAGCCCGTCTCGATGGCTCCTTCGAACCGTCAGGCTCGGCTATACGATTCAGTTTGACCGGCGTCCCCCCAAGTTCAGTGGCATCCGCTTCACAACAGTGAAGGCGGCCGATGGTCCTGTCTTGCGGGCGGAGGTCGCAGTCCTACTGGCGAAGGATGCGATAGAGCCGGTCCCTCCAGCCGATATGAATACGGGGTTTTACAGCCCCTGCTTCATTGTACCCAAGAAAGGCGGTGGGTTACGACCAATCTTGGATCTGCGTGTCTTGAACCGGGCCCTTTGCTGGTTACCGTTCAAGATGTTGACGCAGAAACGCATCTTCGGGTGCATCCGTCCCCGAGATTGGTTTGCAGCGATCGACCTGAAGGACGCGTACTTTCATGTGTCCATCCTTCCGCACCACAGACCATTTCTGCAGTTTGCGTTTCGAAGGACGGGCATACCAGTACAAGGTCCTGCCCTTCGGGCTGTCCCTGTCTCCCCGTGTCTTCACAAAAGTCACAGAGGGGGCTCTTGTTCCCCTCAAAGAGCAGGGTGTTCGCATCCTCAACTATCTCGACGATTGGCTTATACTAGCACAGTCTCAAGATTAGTTGTGCGCGCACAGAGACCTGGTGCTCAGCCTGAGCCTCAGCCTGTTGGGTCTTCGGGTCAACTAGGAAAAGAGCAAACTCTCCCCGACGCAGAGGATCTCTTTTCTCGGTATGGAGTTGGATTCAGTCGAACAGACAGCACGCCTCACAGAGGAACGTGCGCGGTCGGTGCGGACCTGCTTGAATTCGTTCAAGGGCAGGACAGTGGTCCCACTGAAACTATTTTAGATGCTCCTGGGGCATATTGCAGTTGCAGCGGCACTTACTCCGCTAGGGCTATTGCATATGAGACCACTTCAGCACTGGTTTCATGGCCGATTCCCGAGGAGGGCATGGCAGAGCGGCACTCACTGGGTCCAAGTTACACTGGCCTGTCGCCAAACCTTCACCACGTGGTCAGCTCTTACGTTCCTTCGGGCAGGAGTGCCCCTAGAACAGGTCTCCAGGCATGCTGTGGTTTACACGGATGCCTCCACATCGTACAACGGGCACGCAGTGTTAATCTGCACTGGCATATCAATTGCCTAGAGTTGTTAGCAGTGCGCCTTGCCTTGAACCGTCTCAAAGGTCGCTTACGGGGCAAGCACATGCTGGTCCAAACGGACAACTTGCGTACATCAACCGACAAGGTGGTCTGCGCTCCCGTCGCATGTTGCAACTCGCCCGCCACCTCCTCCTTTGGAGTCGGAAGGTTCTGAGTTCACTTCGTGCCATTCACTTTCTGGGCCTGCTCAACCGTACAGCCGACGAGCTGTCTCGAGCTACGCTCCTGGGAGAGTGGCGACTCCATCCCCGGACGGTCCATTTGGAGACGTTTCGGAGCCGCTCAGGTTGACCTGTTTGCCTCTCCAGAAACCTCTCACTGCCAGTTGTTCTACTCCCTGACCGAGGGAACACTCGGCACGGACGCACTGGCACACAGCTGGCTGCGGGGCCTGCGCAAGTATGCGTTTCCCACAGTGAGCCTTCTCCTACAGACGCTGTGCAAGGTCAGGGAGGACGAGCAGCAGGTCCTGCTTGTGGCGCCGTATTGGCCCACTCGGACCTGTTTTCCCAGAACTAATGCTCCTCGCGACAGCCCCTGCCTGGCAGATTCCTCTGAGGAGGATCTTCTGACTCAGAGACGGGGCACCCTGTGGCACCCGTGTCCAGACCTCTGGAAGCGTCATGTCTGGTCCCTGGACGGGACGCAGAGGTTCTAGGTGACCTACCCCAAGAGGTAGTTGACACCATCACTTCGGCGAGAGCACTGTCTACGAGACACCTTAAGTGCTTACGCCTTGAAGTGGAACCTGTTCGTCGAGTGGTGTTCTTCTTGCCGAGAAGACCCCCAGAGATGCCCGATCAGGGTCATGCTTTCATTTTTGCAACAAGGGCTGGAGTGAAGGCTGTCTCCCTCCACCCTTAAAGTTTATGTCACTGAGATGGCTGCTAACCATGACCCCGTGGAAGGGAAGTCGGTAGGTAAGCATGACCTGGTCATCAGGTTCCTTAGGGGGGCGAGAAGGTTAAATCCTCCCCGGCCCCCCTCCATACCCTCTTGGGGCCTTCACTCGATGAATCCTTGAGAACGGGTAGAAGGCTGGGTTCCATATGTGAGACCTAAGTAGATCCCATATGTGTAAGGTCCACGGTATAGCCTCAGAGCCTGTGTTTCCCCGGCAGACTTCTGCCGTTTCCAAGACGGTTACAATCACCTCCAATTTTCCATATGCACCTAAACGGATGTTCATATGTTTATTTGCTAACGAAACCTCCTTCGGGAAGGATGGGGCTTCCGCAGCGTCCCTGTTCCAAGTGGAACAGGTACGTTTTCCCAGTGTTATCCAATCTCACTGAGTGGGTAGTGCTACGACAACGGTGAATGGTCTTCTTGTTGCGAGCCCCAGCCTACACCAGAAAGGGGCACAGGTGGCTCGCACAGGGCACTGGAAGGGGCAGCATCCATGGCGCTTTTGTAGGGAATCCCAATTCGTCAGTCACGACGTGACGTCTCCATTCCCTCCTTCAGGGAACGAGGGTTACATACGTAACCAAGATGTTCTCACTGTTTAGTAGTTTATTATAAGAATGCATATTACTAGCATGTTGACTGTATATTTGTACTTATAAAGCACTTATATTTATTCTACATGACAGTATAGGATATATTTAGATCCATTAATCCTACCCCATACCTAAACTTAACAACTACCTTACTAACTATTAATAAGAAGCAAATTAGGAATTAATAGTTAGTTAATATTGAGAATTGGTCCCAAAACTAAAGTTTGACCTAAAATACATTAAAGAGCCAACAGATACCATCTAGAGAGAAGAGTAGAGCTAGTTTAACTCATTTCAGTCATCATGACTGACCACTTTTAATTGTATTATCTGTACAGATAATATAATGATAATATCTTTTACCAACTCTATGTTAACACCTTCTAAACTTTGTAACAGAGATAATTCTGCCAGCATTCCTCTCTCTTTGTCACAGAATACACTCAAAATATAATTATTAGTTGTGTTCGCTAAGGCAAGCATCAATATCAGTTACTATTTCTAATACATGAATGAAACATAAACATGAATATAAAACATATATACTCATAATGTAGCATGATGAACTGAGGTATGCTATTTTTTTTGCCCAAGCAATCAGTCTTCTGAAATAATTCAGTTTACCACTGGGCCTTAAAATAAATAAATTGGCGCTGGACTCAACCACAAGTAACCACCATAGCAACCACATAGCCACATAACCGTTGCAGCTGTATAGCAACACACCAGCAACCACCCACAACAAGCTGCCCTCATAATAACGACTTTCACATGGAAAAGCAGCATTTTGCAAGCACATTTTTTTCTAAATGTAGTTATGCACATGATTTTTTTCTAAAGTGATTTTCTGATACTCATCAGCTTAGTTAATTTCACGGAAGGGTTAAAATTTATTTTATGCAGCCATTAACCCAGATGAAGCTCTGGGAACCTATACGACAGCTCTAATCCGTTAGCAAATGCCGAAGTGATGTAACCTTAGAAAGGATAACCGGCATCCACCACTGAATAGAGCCATGATTCATTTCCGCCTCTCAAAGAACCCCTGAGAAATGAAATAAATGCATTAAAACTGCTCTGACCTTGTAATAATGATTGTTATTCCAAGCAGGATGGACAGATATTCAGCTGCTTCTAAAAGTGACGGAGGCAAGTTTGCTGCTCCAGGCTAACAATTTAGTTTGGGTGTCCATGGGGGTGGGATTAGGTGTATTTGTGTGAGTGTGTGTGAGAGAGGGTGTGTTTGTATTCCTCTGTGCGCAAAGGAGTGTGTGTATGTGTGTGTGTAATCGTATTCCGCTCTCTGGTAATTAACTTGACAGCATGAAAAATGGCCGTGATAAACGGTCTCCTTCTATCCCATAATATTTCTCGCCGCAAACGCAATGAGCAAAAGACATCAGGGGTTTCATTGCACTAATCACGTGGAATCGTTCTAAAGCTCAGGAATAGAAAAGATGCATATACTTTTTTTTGGTTTGCATGGAGAGTAACAATACTCTGCTATACTCCAGGCCTGTTACTCTGGCTGAAGAGAGGTTATATATAGTTTTTCCTCTCTTGTGTGTAAAGCCAAATGAATGAACTTAAATATATATATTTTTAACTTTATGGTTTTAGCCTTGTGGATTTTTGGAAAATACATTTTATTTTACTTATTCACGGTCTCATTACATTCTTTAGTTTTTATGATAGATTTATTGATAGATATTGATTGATAGTTTAATGATATATATATAT
>NW_015632724.1:354231-378728 GCF_001515625.1 Sinocyclocheilus rhinocerous
TATTTAAATAAACATTTAATGTAATTACCACCACATTTATTTATTTATAAATATTTGTGGATTGGGTTACTCTTTTGTCTTGCTAAGGCTTACAAACAAACAAATACAGCCCACTTTATTTATTTATTTATTTTTGCTTGCTTGCGGACACAACAGGTGTAAACTGGAAACCTTGATTTTTCAATTTCAATTTCTCAGTGCACAACTGAATAAAGTTTCAGCTTTATTGAAAAATACGGAAAATATTCTGTTCACAAGCAATATTACATTATTATTATTTTTTTACACAAACCAATTGGCTCATATTACAAATCAAGCACACTTTTCAGAAAGCAGCTCCATCAAGACTGATGTTACCGTGGTAACCAAATGCACTAATATTTGAAAGAACTTTATTATAACAGTTGCTGGCTTACAGTAAAATTTTGTATCTGTAAACTTTTTGATTAGAATATCACGAGTATATATTTTTGTATAATATATTTTCATATTTCTATTCTATCTATGTCACTATGAAAACTATTTGTAAAAAGCATTGATAAACAGCAAATGCATGAAAAGGACATCTATCATGTTTCCAAGACAGTTGAAATCTGTTAGCTTGAATAAATATGAGACCATCGTGGAAAAAATGGAAAATTTAAACCTGCTAAAATTAATGAACATAAAAAAAATATATCCTGCAATCCTGCAGTAGCATCTGTAATATTGTGACTACTATTTACATGTTACGAATAAATAAATAAATAAAAAAAAATAAATGCTAATGTCAATAGAAATACAATAATGTTGTAAATATGATTAGCCCTTCATGGAGAGAGTTGAAATTTGATTTGAAATTTGAGAACTTGCTCTGTCTCTAATGCCAGTGCCACGATGGAAAGGGCTAAATGTAATAAACCTGCACAAAGTTTTAAAATGCATATTGCGCAGATAAGGAACGCAGTACTGTACCTTTTTCTAAAGTAATTAGGAGATATTTTTTCATTTCTGTCATTAGTCAAACTGACAGGAGTTCCCCTCAGGCCAGGCTCCCTTGTGCTCGCTGCCACACACCTCTCTCAAACACACTACCGTAATGAATGTTTACAACACACAGGTAATGGGGTAAATATTGGAGTCATCAATTATTGAGGTTGAGGGACAGGCAATCAAATCCCATGATTATTGTGTCTTTAGAACGCAGCTCCGCATGTAGGCCGCTGTCTGGCGGGCAGAGATCGCTAGCATTGTTTCTATGAGATGGTAGTGTTAATGTTTGTGTTAGTGAAACAAAAGGGTGAAACGATTAACTGACATTGTTAAGCTGACCTAAACCCCTTAAAAAGACAACAATGATATTGCAGCACTGTTATGCTGTAGTAATAAGTCTTTATGTGATGACTAAGGTTAAGAGGACACAAACAAATGAACAACAAAACATGTCATATTTTTAAATAAACATGATGTAAATGTCATTCCTAAAACCTCTTGATAAATGATTTTTTACGTCATTATGGAAGAATCCTGAAATCAGCAGGCTAAGGGAGTGAGCCACACACATTGACAGAGTGTGTAGAAGTGTGTGTGGATATATGGAGACATCATTTATACCGAGTTAAAAAAACCCCGACTGAATTTCAAGAGGCAGGTTTAACTTTTTGTGCTGATGCTTGCATTGTCAAATGTTGATTTTAACAATGACATTTCAATGTAAATGAAAGCCTAAATGAATTCTGAGATGTCTAAAATTAATTTGATGAAACATTTTAATATCTTCTTCCTCATGCACAGTGGCATTCTGTGAGACATTTGAAAAGCTGTACCCCTGTGAATTGCAGTTCAGCGAATTTGGTTTGACAAGAATAACGTACACAAGCAAAGGCCTTGCACCCACAGCTTGATATGTACAGCCTTTAATAGCTGCCATTTTGTAGCAAAAAGGCTATTCAATAGACTTTTTCAACATTTGAAAAGACTTTTGAGAGTTCTTGGCGAGTTAATTTAAAAAAGCTAATTTAAGACCGAATTTTAGGAAAGACTGAATGTACTCATGGGCCTCTAGGAATAGCATTAGCCTGTGCATTCATACACACCAAAAAACATCAATTCACACTGAAAAGATCACAAATTTCATCTGAAAATCAAAGAACCATTCACATCTCACTATCAGCTACAGACAACCTTTCATCATGTTCCGGTTAACAAATGCACATTTCATGTTCTTGCTGACAGACTGGCTCAGATATTAACAGTAAATTCAAGTGAAGGATTCACCACTGAGCGGTTGGCATTGTTGTTCTAGAATGGCACAAATGGGATGCTATGGAAGAGCAAATGGAATTGAGCTCTAATTTGTGAAGGGCACTTAGTGCTAGAGCTAATGAGTCCACATTAGAAGTTAGCTGTGCAGCTGGGTTCAGCCTGCAGGATTGCAGATATGCCCAGAGCTGGAGACGAACCAACTTAGACTGCTCATCCCAGAACATCCAACATCACTCATCCATCAGCTCTCAGTTGCAGTAAAAATACGACTTGACTTATTACTGCAACGGAAATATACTGCAGAATTGATATGAAAATGATCTTCAACATCAAATTTTAATTTTTGGGTGAACTATCCCTTTAACATTTTGAAATTAGCACTATTCTATAGGGACAACTTAAAGTTCATCCAAAAATTAAAATCTGCTGTTAATTTACTCACCCTCAGGCCGTCCAAGATGTAGGTGTCTTTTTTCTTCAGTAGAACAGTAAAGTAATTTTTTTGCTGAGACCGTGGTCCTTGGTGATTGATAAAATGCAAGTCAGCGGCTGCCCATTAGTTAAACGAGTTCACCAAATCAGACTGAACCATCTGAAACAGTTTGCGGTTCGAACAGCACAGACATATGCGCATGCGTGAACTTGAATGAACAGGCAAAATGAAAGTTTTTATGGTTTCTCATGGTTTATGTAAAAAGGTGAGCTGATGAAGACATGTAAAACATCCATGTTTCAAATAATTTTTTGGTGCTTTACTAATATAAGTGTGTATACATTACGTCATTACGTGATTACGTAAACAAACTAGTGAATTCAACCATCAAGTCAAGTCAAGTCACCTTTATTTGTATAGCGCTTTATACAATACTGTTTGTGTCAAAGCAGCTTTACAGTGTCACATAGGAAAATAGATTGTCATAATACAAGAAGACAATAACAGAGTCATTTTTCCAGTTCAAGTCAGTTCATTGATGATTCAGTGACGTCCTCATCCAGTTCAGCGCTCTTCCAATAGTATCTGTGCAATCAGTCAAGTGTCCCCAACTAAGCAAGCCAAAGGTGACAGTGGCAAGGAACCAAAACTCCATCGGTGACATAAAATGGAGAAAAAACCTTGGGAGAAACCAGGCTCAGTCGGGGGGGTCAGTTCTCCTCTGGCCAGATGAACCAGCATGGTGTGATTTAATTCCAGCCTGCAACACAGGCGCAGAGGACTTGTCTGGTTCCCGTGGTCTTGTGCCGATGGTTGTCGAGGTGATGAGGTCTTCGCAGGGGATCTGTCTCTGGGGCGCATCTAGTTGACATGGTCTCCACTGACATTCAGGGCTTTAGAGGTCGTCTCTAGGTGCTGATCCACCATCTGATCTGGATACAGACTGGACCTGTTGGCTACGGTGACCTCGGAATAAGACTGAAAGAGACTAATATTAGCGTAGATGCCATTCTTCTTACGATGTAGCGAGTACATCGGGTGTTATGGGAAGTGTTCCCGGTTCCGGTTGACCTAATTAATGCAGCCTAAAAATCCTTTAACGGATTTGAATATTAGAAATGTGTTAGTGTGTTATGTGTAAGCCAGGTTGAAGAGATGGGTCTTTAATCTAGATTTAAACTGACAGAGTGTGTCTGCCTCCCGAACAATGTTAGGTAGGTTATTCCAGAGTTTGGGCGCTAAATAGGAAAAGGATCTGCCGCCTGCAGTTGATTTTGATATTCTAGGTATTATCAAATTGCCAGAGTTTTGAGAACGCAGCGGACGTGGAGGACTATGATGTAACAAGAGCTCGTTCAAATACTGAGTTTCTAAACCATTCAGGGCTTTATAAGTAATTAGCAGGATTTTAAAATCTGTACGATGTTTAATAGGGAGCCAGTGCAGTGTTGACAGAACCGGGCTAATATGGTCATACTTCCTGGTTCCAGTAAGAACTCTAGCTGCTGCATTTTGGACCAGCTGGAGTTTGTTTATTAAGCGCGCAGAACAACCACCCAATAAAGCATTACAATAATCTAACCTTGAGGTCATGAACGCATGAATTAATGTTTCTGCATTTGACATTGAGAGCATAGGTCATATTTTAGATATATTTTTAAGATTGAAAAATGCCATCGAAATGAACTGTATGTAAGAACCAGTTCTTGGAAAAGAGAAAGATTACAAGTAATAATGATGTAAATAATGTTCAGTTAATAGTGAATATGTGTTCCCTATTCTAAAGTGTTACCTCTTTTTTTATTCTAAAAAATGGGTAGCCACTGACTTGCATTTTATCAATCACCAAGGACCACGGTTTCAGCTAAACGTATTTTTTACTAAGTCTTTTTCTACTTAATAAAAAATATTGGATGGCCAGTATAGTAAGGTTTGTAACACCAGTGAAATTAAAAGATCAATTTTGCAAATTAGTCAATTAGTGTTTGAATTGTGTCAGACCTCTTACAGGGTCTCCTTAACACTTCAACATATGTTAAATCCAGGGTCATATGACTAATTCCCGTGACCCAGGCCATGGGGAATCCCACAAGGATGATACATTTTTTACAAAACAAAAACTTTTTGAGCCTCCCTGGAATGAGGTTGAAAGCCATTTATGAGCTATTTTAAATCTATAATTCAAAGCACAATAATCTAAGAATTGAGAAAGTTTCAAACCATCGAGAAACTGTGCAGGCCAATCCACCCCACTAAACTCAGAGAAGACTGTGAGGTACTTCAAGGACTCTCAAAGAACCCCAAGGTGTCATCAAGAGATTTACAGGCAGCTTTGGCAACAGTCAATGTGAATGTGTACCTGTAAAACCTTAGAAAGAGACTGAACAAATGTCGGAGGTCAGCAAGAAAACCATTTTGAAGGAAGTTGGAAGTCGTTTAGCCAAAGTTCCAAACACTGCATTGAACCTCATACCAACAGTTAAACATATTGATGGCTGTGTTGTGGTTTGGGGTGTTTCAGGACCCAGCAAACCACACTTATCAACTATGAAAAACAAGGGAAATATAATCTACTAAATGTAAAGGGGGACATATTAAGACAACTAAACTTCTATTTTAAATTGCAAAATAGAGTCAAACCATTTGAATCATGGTCACACTTTATTTTAAGGTCCAATTCTCGCTATTAACAAACCATTAACTATGACGTTTGGCTCAATAAACTCCTAATTTGCTGCTAATTAATAGTTAGTAAGGTGTTAAGTTTAGGTATTGGGTAGGATTAGGGATGTAGAATATGGTCATGTTGTATAAATGCTTTATAAGTATTAATAAACAGCCTATGTGTTAATAATAGGCATGCTAATAGCAACTAGTGAGAATTGGTTCCTATACTAAAGTGTTACCTGAATCATTTATTGAAACATCAGGTTATTGCATTAATCCTTTTATCAGTTTTTTTTTGGCCTGAAATTTGAGGGACATGTTGACCACCATATTTTGTGAATGACCCATTTGCAAAAACTAAATAAAACTGAATAAACGACAGGCTTAATGAAAGATTTGTTCAGCTCTGAGATCCTCCAGAATCAGTTCAAGTCAGTATTTGTGACCTCTAATGCAGTCAATATTTTGACTGCAACACTGCCTACAACCCACGATCACCTCATACTGAACATCCCAGAGCACCCACTATAACCTGGTGTGTAGCGTACAAAATAGTGCATCTCTGTCTGAGAAGATTCTCAAGGTCATCATTCATTGTCAGCCTCCTCAGCCAATACCAGGTCATCTTGCTCTAACTTTATAGCAAAAAGGCCTGACATCGTTCAGAAGAAACCCGGGTTACACTTTATTTCGATAGTCCACTTTAGACATTCTATTAACTATAAGTAACTTTGTAACGATCTAGCAGAGATGTAGCCTATGATGGTACAGAAAATTGTTCATTCAGACATTTAAATTGTGCAGTGTTAAGGGTACTCCAGGAACAGGGTTGGAAATATTTGCCCTGGAGAAGCCATTTTATGTCTTTATCCAGGGTGTCCAATCCTGCTCCTGGCAAGCCACCTTTCTGCAGAGTTTAGCTTCAACCCTAATTAAACACAGCTGAACCAGCTAATCAGGGTCTTCAGGAGAAGCAGGTGTGTTGGAGCAGATTGGTGCTAAACTCTACAGGAAGGTGGCCCTCCAGGAGCAAGTTTGGATGCCGTTGGTCTGAGTGTACTCCAGAAAATAATAGTAATCATTGCTAGCTTATTTTCCTTTTTCTTCCTTATTAGGCCGGGCATACACTGTGTGATTTTCGTCTGCTTTTGACCCGAATTCTGACTCATGTGTTTTTTGATGTGCACTGTACAGGGGTTAACGAGAAGCGATTAGCCTCTCCCGAGCAGCAATCAGATGGTCGGATGAATTTCTGACATGTCCGAAATTTTGGTCGCCCCTCGTGAGGGTGTCGCACAGTTGAAGCAGAACTACAAACCGACTGCCCTAAACTCTGTGTTTTTTTCCCTCACTGCGCCTGCGTGAAAACTGAAATGAAACCATGGCAACGTGGCGTGTTATATGGACGGAAGTGA
Organism: Sinocyclocheilus rhinocerous; assembly: GCF_001515625.1. Classification (NCBI taxonomy): domain Eukaryota; kingdom Metazoa; phylum Chordata; class Actinopteri; order Cypriniformes; family Cyprinidae; genus Sinocyclocheilus; species Sinocyclocheilus rhinocerous. The sequence goes on from NW_015632724.1 coordinate 360,991, forward strand.
TGGAGGCTACACAGTTCCGGGTTTGGGGTGTCTCACATGTTTATTTTACACTGTGGCGAGTTACCAGCAGCTCATCATGTGTTGCCCCTGGCAACACACATAAACCAGCTGAGCAACGATCACCAAGCCCAGCTGATGGCAATCAGTCAATCTCCTAGACAAGGATATTAACCCCAATGGAAACAAAAAAGTTAGAGATTCTTCTCTCAACTGAAACTAACGCTTGTGATTTTGTTTTTGTTTGTTTTTTTGCCAGAGAGTGACTGAAAAGAGCTTGGTGTTACGGATACTCCACAGGCAGATTGCTACACAAATTGATCCCTGTCTGTTCAGAGGACTTGCACCCACACTCACCTGGGCCACAAACACTCTCACTGGGAACGCCCAAAAAAGAAGCACTTCTTCACTAGACGCAGACCTGAGGAGTACAGTCAAGCATTCCCTGGATGACTTCCTTGCGTTTGCTCACATGTGGAAAAAAAACCCCTCAGGGTTGAACTCACCTCCTCGTGTCTGTTCTCCTTTTTCTCTCTGGAACCCACTACAGCACATATAGTGTGAGCAGTCAAGTTGCAGCTCAACAAACGGACCGTATAGTGTGAGCACATAAATCCTGAGCTTTGGCTTGACATCGCATGCGATTTACTCATACAGTGACAGTTGGTATTTAACAAAAACGGTTGCTCTTGCTTACAAAACACATCACCTACAATTACAAAGGCAAGTATTACTTTCAAATGGAAAAATGAACCACACAGAAAATTGGCTTTCCTGCCTTGCACTATATGCTCAAGGCAAAACTGATTTCTGGACAACCAAGTTTACCAGAACTGCTGTTTTCCTATTCCTATTATCTGCTGGAACACAATCTAGAACATGTTAGAATGAGACTTAACAAAATGGGAAAAAAAACGCAGACCAGCTAGATTCCAATGAAATGAAAGACAGACAGAGCTGAAAGCCTGCAGATATCCCAAACTGGGACCTTACTAAAACAACTAAAAGGTCCAACAGAGAAATCATCAACCAGTCATAGACAAGTGCAATACTCTTGTACACCTGAAGGATCATGCCCTGAACAGGAGTTCAGAAAAGAAAAGTCAACACAATGCAATTAATAATGCCTTGATTTAAACATTGGGGATGTGGCACAACTGTTTTACAAGGCAATAGCTTAACACACAAAAAGACAACCCCTGCGGGCAGGACTCGATCATGTCTCTGCATCTAAAGGGCAAGAATCAGTCAATAAAGGACAGTGATGTGATGATTTTGGACAGGGAGGACAGATGGTTTTAGAGAAGAGTGAAAGAGGCCATCCTTGTGAAACTGGAACAGCCATCTCTGCGACAAGGCCTGTCAGCTACTTACAATGCTGTCCTTTCATCTTTAGCCCAGCAGTTTCGCCCCAATTCACACAGCGATTGCAATTCACACCATCTGGGAGATGACTCCCACAGCGAATCAAATCTTACCACAGTGTGCGATCCAGTTAAATGTCAGGGAGTCTCCTCAAACTGATGAATCCACTTGTACGAGTGGCGAAACATCTTGAACATACAGTACAGAAGAATGTGACTTTCCAGATGTGCAAGAATAAATTTTAAAAGACAATCGGCAATATATGTGCCTGACTCTTTCGTGAAACTCTCTTTATAATTGTCTCAGTTTCTCAGCATGTGGGATCAGAACTGCAGGAAACTTTTTTTTACTTGTGTGGACTAAAGGAGAAAGAATGATAGAGTTCAGAATTGATAGAAAAAACACATGACTGGATGGATTTTATAATTATGCATTTAGTAGATGCATTTATATAAAGAAAAATAAATTCTGGCAGTACATTTGATCAGCGCCTGGGAATTTGCATTGTTAGCGCCATGCAAACAGTTGTGCTACAGGAGGATGAATGAATGGATTGTGAGAAACTACTTTAAAACTATACTTTTGCAAGCTACAATCTATTCCAAATTTAAACTAGTTAAAGGAACACTCCACTATTTTTGAAAATAGGCTCATTTTCCAACTCCCCTAGAGTTAAACAGTTGAGTTTTACCGTTTTCGAATCCATTCAGCCGATCTCCAGGTCTGGCGGTAACACTTTTAGCTGTAGCTTAGCATAGATCATTGAATCTGATTAGACCGTTAGCATCTCGCTCAAAAATGACCAAAGAGTTTCTATATTTTTCCTATTTAAAACTTGACTCTTCTGTAGTTACATTGTGTACTAAGACCGACGGAAAATGAAAAGTTGCGATTTTCTAGGCCAATATGGCTAGGAACTATACTCTCATTCCGGCGTAATAATCAAGGAACTTTGCTGCCGTACCATGGGTGCAGCAGGCGCAATGATATTACGCAGCGCCTGAAAATAGGCTAACTTCCATCAACATAACGTGACCACCTGCTTGCACAGGGAGCATGCTGGGGACTATCTTCAGGCCTGCTGCACCCATGGTACGGCAGCAAAGTTCCTTGATTATTACGCTGGAATGAGAGTATAGTTCCTAGCCATATTGGCCTAGAAAATCGAAACGTTTCATTTTCTGTCGGTCTTAGTAAACGATGTAACTACAAAGAGTCACGTTTTAAATAGAAAAAATATAGAAACTCTTTGGTCATTTTTGAGCGAGATGCTAACGGTCTAATCAGATTCAATGATCTATGCTAAACTACAGCTAAAAGTGCTACCGCCAGTCCCGGAGATCGGCTGAATGGATTCGAAAACGGTAAAACTCAACTGTTTAACTCTAGGGGAGTTGGAAAATGAGCCTATTTTCAAAGATAGTGGAGTGTTCCTTTAAACTGCTGTCAAGCTATCCTTTTACCTGTATCTGTGTAGCTAACTGTATAATGAACTCCGTAATGAACAGCATCACTGAACTAAATATTTTAATTATGCAGTGCTGGTCCTTCCTAAACGCAAAGCATGCACGTTGTGTAGAGTCTCCAAACCACCAGGGGGAACCCCCTTGCTCTCAAAGATGATTTAATGACTAGGGCTGTGTGATTAATGAAAATTTAGTTTAGTTTTTGTTTTCGGCTTCAAACAATTATGAAAACATGATGCCAAATTCATTTTCCTTAAAGCGTGCATTGTTGCCATTCCTACGCAACATCCAAATCAGTCAACTCATGTAATATGACTGTCATCCCCTGCCAGATGTGCTTAATACAAAAAAAAAAAAAAGAATTAATAGCGTACTGAGCTGCAAAAAAGACGCTGTTCCACAGGAGGCGTTCTGTGCACACAATCCAAAACAGAGAGAAACACATACAATAGGCTACTTTGGACTTTGGGCATGCACTTAAAGACAAATACACCAAAAAAAAAAAAAAAAAAAGGGTAAAAATGCCCACCTTGGTGAGTTTCACCTAAACACAGTCATTTATGTTTTAAGTGAATATAAGCAGTTGGGAAAGTAATTGAATGCTTGTCAGGATATTAGATCTGTGCATTCAGTCTTAAAGTGACAGCAGCCTAATAGACCTGCTGCTGTCTCATTTAATTTTAATCAAACAACAAAAGAAAATGAGGGAATCATTCACTGCTATTCAACTTTAATAAGTTACTTTAATAAGAATCAATGTATATAAATTTCATACAGTGAAGACTTTGGAGTGTTTAATTTTTTACATCTGATTCATTTTCAATTTAATTTTTACTTTATTCAATTTCTGTACAGTAGGTTATTAATTTGAGTAGGCTAAATTTTATTTAATGTGTATCTTTTTCTGTTGTTTTCCTATAGTCCTATTGTTTGTAATTTTCTTCTTTTTTTATTGTATTTTTGTTGACAGTGAAACTGCTTTGAAAGAACAGATTAAGGGATTGGGGGTCAATTTGGGGTTTTTATGAACGCATTGACAGGGGCCCCCTGACAATTTTTTTGCTGGTTGTACTGATAATAAGTACCACATAGTGACTTCTAGGAAGGGAAGATTGAACTGATTCACTAAAATGAATCTGAATCTGTCATCTGCAAAATTACTGTAGAAAGAGATTATTATTGTTTGACTACTGTCATGGTTCATTCATTTGTGGCCACAATACAATGTAACATTAAAACCATCAATGTACAATGCTAACATTTGAAACAAACAAACAAATAAATAAATATAAATAATATATTTATAAAGTGTTTTTAATAATCACATCACTACTCTTAACTGTTAGTTACTGTTAAAACACTGGATGGATGTGATAGGATGATTAATGACAGTGGTTACCAGTGTTCCTTCTCTCTTTTCTCATGTCTGTTATTTATTTATTTATTTATTTTTGTTTTATTCATGAATAGTCAGCAAATGCAATGGAACATTTTAATTAACCATTAAACAGCTCATACTGTAACAGCTGGAGAGTTAAAGGCGGTCACACCATAATTTACAGAGTGATTTACACACAGATGCCGAATATTTTACACCTCACAGCTGGACAGGATATGGAAATACTTTTCCATTCCAACTGGAAATGAAAATATGAGTCATAATGAATTAAATAAGTTTTGGCAGTTTTGTTTGTCAACGCATTGAATACTCAAACCCACCCACCCACATGCACACACATGCTCTAGTTTTTGACACGTCTCAGCTGACAGTTGAGTTGAAACAGCACCAGCAAAAGCGGTAGCGGGACAGACTCCAGCGCTCTTGGGCACTGACACGTCTAATACGTTTATCGTTAATTGCAGCCTTTAGGGACATTTACTCTTGAATTAATTAATCCATGTTAGGTCTCTGTAGATATAAGATTATTCTGTGCAGAGTAATATTTCACATCACTGGCCACATTTCATATGCAATAAATTCAGCATCAACACAATGCAGTGCTGCACATGAAGTAATACAATTTTTATTCAAATTTTTAAGGAAGTGCACTGGAAAAAGTCCTACTTAAACCTCATAAGGATGATCCCATGTTTAGAAGCATAACGTGTTACATGGCCATTGCATCGTTCAGCATTGTGATGAAATTCTTCTTGCGAGGGAAAATTCAGCCCCCCAGAAATTCCCACGCAAACCAACAACAGCTATAATAAAACCCCACGGCACTCAGCAGACAGTCAATTATCATTTCAGCAGACAAAGAGAAGTTTCTCTGAATAATTCAACTAATGAACGTGAGCCAAGTCTGACGAATAGCCATCAAACTGGCTGCTTGTGATACTGTGCGTCCTGTGGCATCCGTTTCCCATTCACAAGACTTTCACGCCAATGCTACTTGCTAATGAAAGACGAAACAATTACTGGCTCGTGACTTAGATTGAACTATGCTGAAGCAATACAAATCAGAAATTTCAATTGATAGTTTCACTTGATATTTATTTTAAATTGAATTGAATTTAAATACTTTCACCTAGAAATGTATCCCAACGTCACTTGTACAGCAAGACATAAAACACTACGTTTTCAACCTTCAACTATAAGATCCTGGAGACCCATCAAGTAGTAAGTATACATTTTCTTAGCACTTTGAATAGCTATGTGTGACGTATTGCAGGGGTCCTCTTCATGATATTCATTGCACTGACTTGACTTGTTAGTCATGATTTGTTAGTCACACCAAGAATATTTCATTCATTACATTACATTACAGTACATTACATTAATAAGCAGTGTTTATACCTATAATAATTATGGTAAGCTACCTGATAAAGATTTCTTTTCAAGAATTTCTTCAAAGCCTTTTTCTTCATTATGATATCAGGACAGATGAATCTCCCTGACATTTTTTCTTCATGCTCCTCCAGGTGACAGTGTGTCCAGTCCTGCTCCTGAAAGGCCAATGTCCTGTAGAGTTTAGCTCCAACTTGCCCCAAAACACCTGTCTTGAAGTTTCTAGTAGTCCTGAAGACCTTGGTTAGTTGGTTCAGGTGTGTTTAATTGAAGTTGGAGGTAAACTCTGCAAGACAGTGGCCCTCCAGGAACAGAACTGGAAATCCTGATGCAACAGCGTCATGACCAAAGCAGAAATGACCTTTTCCATTAAGCGCCAATATTTGATTAATTTATATTTGTCAATATAAAGCAATATAAAACACATATTAAGCAAATACTGCAACAGACAGATAACTACAGTCACAATATTCAAAAAATACAAACATTCAAAGACTCATAGCCAGACAAATTATTTATGTTAAGAACACTCCCAAAATCGATCATTGTCTCTAGCTGTAATGTTCAAATTGCTAATACATTCAAAAACATTTTTTTTTTTGACTTATGATTGTGTGGTTTCAATGGATGTTTGTCTTCATGAATAAGAGATAAGAGGGAATGTTTATGGAAATTCAAGGTTTATGGGATGTTGTTGTGAAGCAGTTTACTATAACACTACTTGTATTTTTACTGGTCAGACGATGTCTGAGCTTTGAAACATACGCAACAGATTATTCAATAAACTCTGCTCCTTTTTTTATCATCATCACTTTGTCTCCTGCTTCTGCTCTTCACTGGCTTTACTCAGTCAACTTCTTGGCTGATAGAAGACTGTACAGTTTTGAGTACCAGACATACACTTTGCTGTTAACAGGTTTAGGTTATTAGATAACTTTGCTGACTAGTTGTTCTTTTACCAGACAAAACGTCTCAGGTTACGTATGTAACCCTAGTTCCTCGAGGGAACGAGACGCTGCGTCGAAAACGCTAGGGGAACGCCTTCTGCGACCCACGCTCTGAATCACATGTGAAATCAGTCCAATAGCTGAACGGGACGTCACGGCGGATGACGTCATGACCAGGAAGCTATAAAAGCACGTGCGGCGGAGCCAGCGTCAGCTTCTAGGAATGAAGCAAGCGCCGGCAGGAACGCCGGAAGTATGGCACAGAGACACAGCGTCTCGTTCCCTCGAGGAACTAGGGTTACATACGTAACCTGAGACGTTCCTCTTCAGGAACTCGAGCTCCGTCGAAAACGCTAGGGGAACGAGAATGCCCACGCCGACAGACTTCCAAGTCTCTGCCGTGTGTGGAAGACTGCACAACTAGGGCGAGAGAACGGAAGAGCCGGGAGTGGCTCGCATGTCTAGCTCGTAAAACCTAACAAAGGTAAGGGGCGTGGACCAACCCGCAGCGTTGCAGATATCCTGCATAGGCACACCCGCTAAGAAAGCCTTAGAGGCTGCCACACTTCGAGTCGAGTGAGCCTTGACTTCCCCTAGCGTTTTCGACACAGCTCGAGTTCCTGAAGAGGAACAGATATTTTCTGAAAGAATCTGGCATCTGGGGCTGGATCTCATATTTCTGGCATGGAACATCATGTTTGATTGTGAAATGCCATTGGCTCTTGTGTGTCTTGTGACCAATTGCATCATTGTAATGTTCACATTTATCTTTTGAATGAGACATGGCTAAACTTTCACTCTGTTCCTCACATAAAGATATGATATCAAATATATCATAATGCTTTTTTTTTGTTTGTAATGCTTTTATACTGTCACAAAAGCTGCATCTGGCATGACATTTATATATACACAGAGTGTTTAATGCTGCTCAAAGGTGGTATGAATGTATTTGTGCAATATTTGCATAATTATATGAGATTAATGTAATTTTAAATAGTTTACATAAAGTATGAAAAAAAGAAAGAACATGAAATGGTTGTTCAAACTGTTAATACATTTTATACAGAAATAGAGAATTTGTAAGAGTGCTGAACTCAGTTGGAGCACACGCTTAAGCTTTTCAGTGGATTTCTTCTTCACAAGTGACTAATCTAAATGAGTCGATTTGCCATTCATGCACTCAACATCTGTGATTGGTTATAATGATCAATGCTGCAAACAAAGCAAAACAAACAACAACAACAACAACAAAAATAATAATAAAAACAAACATTGCATAAAAACAAGCTTTAGTGCAACATGAGCAGATCGAACGTAATGCTGAAACTGACATGTTTTGTTCATTTCACTTTAACCGGGATGGTCATAGTTGATTTAGTTTAAATGTTTGTTTTTTAATGCCCCCATATCTTGAATATGGGGTGCATATTTGTTCATTTCGGTGAAATTTTTTGCCCCAAGCTCCGGTTAATTTACATTCCTGACCAAAGCTATTTAGAGACCAGAATATCATGAAGAGTTGGCCTGTATTAAATCACCTAGCAACCACCCAAAAAACCCTAGCAACTACAAAGTCATGCTCTGAAAACCACTCAGAACATCTCAGCACCCGCATAGCGACACCTCACTTACAATACCGTAGCATTGTGGCAGCAAGTTTTACACGGACAGGAACCGCTCACATTTCGTTCTGAAAATGTAAAAATCAAGTTATTTTTGCAACTCCGTTTGGTGCCGCTAGTGACTCAGAAATGACACACTTCACCTTAAAGCGACTAAATCAATGAAAGCAGACCTGCAGTGGCATATAAAGTCTTTTTTAAGTAAAATCCAGCGACAACCACCAGCAGAGAGAGCCGCGAAAGTGGAGGAATCTTAAATTGCAGGTTCTGTCCATCAGCTGTTGTGTTGTAAACTCAGAGGATGGGCAGAAGAGGCCCCGCTCACGCGGCTCCTAGCTGGGCTGCTAATTTCAGCTGATAGCTGACAGCGTGTCACCCTATCCAGCACACACCTGCGCTCCACACCTGCTATCAGTATTGACGGGGTGCTATTGCTGTGGCTAGAATTCAGCCCTGGTGAATAAAGCAGACTATTCGTGAGAAAAAGGTTTAAACGATACATAAACTCCCTTTGTGAAAAACAGCAAGAATGTAAGGGCGAAGAACGGACACGAAGAGGATGTTAAGAGGCGATCTCACCCCAGCGCACAGTCATGCTCCACAAACCTGATTTCAGCGGCTATGTCTGTCCTTTAAACCAGCGGTACACCAAACGTAGCTATCAGCTTTTTTACCACTACTGTCAATCACTGTCATTCTGGATCAACAATGCAGAACCCCTCCTTAACTCCAACCCTTCCACTGGCAGAATTCCCCTTAAACTCTCTTCTGCATTTATTTATTTCTTTAATAGTGGACGCAGATCAATACAACTATTCTTTTCTGTAGCAACATCAGGTTCCCATAAAAGAAAGAGTAGCTTTCTAGAGAAAGAGCCTGAGTGACACATGTGGGTAAGAGAGAAAAAAGAAAAACAGAGAAAAGTAGCAAAAACGAGATGCCAGTGAAAGACAAATGAGAGGAAAGACTTGAGACAAAAATCATTTACACAACTTAGCACTCCTTATATGAAGATATTGAACTACTGCTGCCAGTTGTCTCACAGAGATGTTATATAAAACATCTATATCTCAGAAAGTATAAGATTTTGAGTCAAATATCCAACTGGTTACAAACACCTAGTTCAAAGACCTCTTAAATTAGGATAAATTCTGTCCTCCAAACTCAATAAACATGCACAGGCATACATTCAAGCAAGAGTCAATTATTTAATGAAGGTGTGTTTTAACTGTGTTCTTAGGACAAGGGTATTTTGTAATAAATGTAAGTTCGGGTCACACATTTCAAATGTTGTAAATTGATACAGCTACATTATTTGTTGGCCAGAATACTGGTCTAATATTTTTGTTTGTTTGTTTTATGTATTATAACTGTTTTACTGTTTTCATAAAAAGCATGTAATAGGCTGCTTAGAAATGTATGTAGTATTATTTTATTTTACTATTATTTTCCCTTATAAAGATTTCCATTTTTTGAACAGAAAGAGCCGCCTGTCAGGTAAAGACCCTGAATGTCACGTGGCTGAGAGAGAAAGGGAAGCAGAAACAGTGAAATGTAGAAAGACAGAGAAATTGGAGAAGGCTTGAGACCCAGCAAAAGAAAGATGGGACAGAAAGACAGAAAACGAGAGCGACAGAAAGTTGCCGCACACTGCATTGTCTAACCTCTCTCCCAGCGCATGTAGCAGCACTGACACCATGTCATTAAAGAACACCGCAGGCATCTGCTCCCGGAGAGAGAGAGATGGAGGCCAGCGTGACAAACACAGACTCGGGCAACTGTTTACTGTAAGTTTAATGATCATAACCATGACTGGCAGTCATAATAATAACTAGGGCATCTCTTATGATCTGTGACGCCTCTCATTATTGTGACTGGCAGGGTGAAGGTTGAACACGCAGCCGATGTAAACACTTTTAAACCCGATCTCTGATCAACATCAAGAAAGTTTAGTCCAAGTCATTAATGCGCATAAAATGTTTCATTGTGGTACCTTGTTATGCACTGTATTTGTAATGCATGTAGTTTACATATACTGTATGCAATGCGGCACTGCATCTGCTATATCTTATATTTATACATATACATATTCGATTATTATGTATATTTTGTGGCTTCTGTTAATCCGTTGTTTAATGTTTTCTCTGTTACAGCAATTGTTCAAATTGTTTTATAAAATGAATAGCTCAGAAATCTGTTTGAATGATGACATGCTAATATAAGTACACATTTGACTGCACATTCTGTACTGTATTTGCTTTTCCTGAAGAAAATACCAGTTCCAGGGAATAAAGGAGGCTAAATAGAAGCATAATAATCAGTATGCAAATATCATGATGACATCACTGCAATCGGTTAGATTGTGAATGCAAACATTATTGAAATACCACTTGCTGTAGGTTTTGGTGCAAAAATCTGCAACAAATGCTTCAGTTTAATGGATTTTCATGATGTACTTGTAGTTTAATGCATGTGTAAACTAAATTGTATGTAAAAAAAAACAAAACAGCTTTACGTTAAAAATAAATGTGTAAAAAAAATTCAATTTCCAGAAACAGCAGTTTCAATTTTCTTGTACAACTTCAAGTACAAGAACAGAGCAGCTGTACAGAGAATAATACGTTGTCAATTAATTAAGTGCTACAATAGTTTCAATCACAGCTTCACTGATAAGTTATTTCTCTTTATGTCCCGAATGAGCAAGCCAAAGGCGACAATGGCAAGGAACAAAAACTCAACAAAAAAAAAACTTGGGAGAATCCAGGATCCTGAACATCTCTAACATCTAAGTAGCATTATTTGTAAATAAATGGTCTTTCATTACAAGGTATTTTGTGTAGTTTAGCATTTACTGTATTATTCACAGCTTGTTCCGCAGGCTTTACTGGCTATGCAATAGAGAGTTTAGATTATATAATAGTGCCACTCTTTAGGCTGTGCTCACATTATGTGTGCCGTATTACTTTAACATCTTTTTATCCACGCCATCTGCCTTATAACTAAAATGATAAATAATAAAGATTTAATCTATCCGTTAATTCATCTGGTCAAACACGGCATGAGTGCTTTTACAAATCTATGAAGCAGCATCAAACATTTATAAAAAATAATAAATACATAAAATCTTTCACATTCCTTCAACCCCATCATTCAAAAGAGCCTCGGTATAGCCTTCAAATTCTTTTTGAAGGATAAAATCCACACTGTCAAATAAAATTGTATGTAAGCTGTATTATATTAATGCAAGAAAATGAACAAGGACAGCCATCATTGTACTCACACTCTATATATGCTCACTATTCTACAAACAGTCTATAGTGAATAAAACTGTTTGCACATACAGATAACACATCCAATGTATCACAAAAATCCATTAATTCACAAAGACCTTCTGAATATGATCAGTACAAGTCAAGAGAGATTTTCAATGAAAATTGTATTTTTAAAATAAAATAAAATAAGTTAATTGATATCAAACAAAAGGCAGGAATTATCTAGGGTTTGATTGGAGTGGTTACGTGGTTTGAGCAGAATTAATTTCACAAAAAGAAATATCAATAATTTTTTGTATCTTTTTTTTACTGCTGTAATATGATAAAAAAAAAATCACAATGCATTTGTGATTTTACTCATAAAATCACAAATGCACAAACCAGCCTCTCACACCTTATTGCTTTAATAGTATTATTCACAATACATTTTGTGAATCCTGAATTAAAAAAAATTAAAAAGTCTAATAACACATTTATCTGTTATCTGTTATGTATTTATATATTCTTAAACCCTTCTCTGAGGTTTTCCTTAAACTTGATTTCAAACTTTATTTATTTACTTTTTCAAAGATTTTTCAACCTTTGATTGCCAAGTTTAATTAATTTGTGGTCTAACCTTGGCGTATCTCTCTTTCCTTAGTCGTTATTCAGCAGCTGAATAACACACACACACACACACACACACACAAACACACAAACAATTAAAAGATAACATTGCCATTTTTTGTATTTTATTCTGTTGAACGCACAACAATAGAATTGAGAAAGTGAGAATTTTGAAAGCCGCTCGCGCTGATTAGCGTATGGAGCCTAAAAAAACTGTGAGATTTTAATCATCAAACCATCGAATGTGGGAGTTAATTTTAACTGGCAAACACTTTCCCCTTCACACCATTTTTTAAAACGCCCAATACGCTTGTCCTTCACAGTTCAAACTTCACAGAGCCTAAGCTCATATGACACACATGCAAAACAAACCCATCCAAATATATTATACATACATAGAAATATAATTTGGCAAAACAATATTTTGAAAGCAACCCCAATTTCCACCATCCTTCAAATCAGCTAAGATCATCTATATGACAGGTAAAGACAGATAGATACATAGATTTAGTCCACTCATACATGACAAGAAGCACCTTGCACAAACAAACAAAAAAAAATGTCCATCAAAACTCTCCCAATTTCCTGCATGTTGTATAATAAATTACCCCTGCATGAAAATCGCAAGAGAAATGCGACTTTGATCTGTAACCGTTCGGCCGAGGGCTGTGTAGGGTTTGTTAGCTTCTTCAAGGTGAGTGATGCAGCCACGACTGTAGCGGTGGGAGTAGGAGACTCCACTCGGGAAAAGACAAAGAGAATGCATTGCCCATGCTGACTAGGGAGTGTGGGGGAGGACTAGGCATGTGTTCTAGTTAATGACATGTCACCAACAGGGATGAAAGGTCAAAACTTAACACAGTTCACAGGAAAGAATACTACATTACTTGCCGTGTTGCCGTACTCTAAGGGCTTCCTGCACAACGCGAGAATGTGTCACACTGTGGTTTGCACTGAGTAGATTAACTGATGTCTGCTGCTGGGAGCCTCCTTGGTCCGAAAAGAAATGATGAACTTGCTGAATCTGTTTATAAAACTGCTTCCTTTCATCTTTTTGGTTCGTTTTTTTTGTGTTTGTGTGTGCTGAAGATGAAACAAACTGTAGTTTTGGTAAAGCATGAAAGAAACATCTGGATAGAAACTCTAGTCATGTGTCATCCTTAGTTGTCTGCGAAACAGATCATAATGCTAATGCCAGAAACATACTAGACGTGAATGCTCTAGGTCCCATTGTACATACCTAACATCCTTCCTTACTGTGGCTGTAATAAACCTCAGTGCTCATTAAGGCAGTAGAGTAACCTGTTTGTGCAACCAGATATGTTACAATGCAGGTATAGCTAGCAGCACCTTAATACCTGTAATGCATAGCTCTGTAAAAGCAACATGTGTTATGAATTGTGGTCTGTAGTGTTGGGAAAGATACTTTTAAAAGTAATGCATCACCATATTGTGTTACTCCATAAAAAAGTAAGTAATCACATTAGTTAATTTTATGGAAAGTAATGCATTATGTTACTTTTGTGTAACTTTTTATCAGCTGGGCTGGGCTTGCTTATTTATGTTGTAACAAAAAAATAAAAATAAAATAAAAAATAAATTATATTTTTGCCAACTGTAAAGGCCCTTACACATCAAAAGTGAAATTAATAAGACTTAGCCTGAAGGAAGTGCCTCTGCCTCCCTCCCAATTCCTCTCAACATGGGGACAGGTGAGGTGTTAGAGATTAGATTGGAAAACTAAGTAACTTGCGTTACTTGTTTGAAAAAGTAACTAGTAAAAGTAAAAGTTTTCTTGTAAATTTCAAGTAATGCATTACGTTACTAATTACTTCAAAAAAGGAATTGATTACATGACTTGCGAAACTTGTAATGCGATACCTCCAACACTGGCGGTCTGACTTAAAACTCAAGTCTGAGACTCAGACTTAAGTCACACTTAAAAGAGACTTAACTTGTAAAGAAGTGACTTGAGACTTCACTTGGGCTCCAAATTAAGGCTTTTAGCAATAAAAGAAATTAAATGCTAATTGACAGTTAATGGAAAACTATTACCTAAAGACTTCAGAGTGGAATAAATTTGTCCTTGAAAGACTTGACTTGCACTCCAAAGCTCAAAAAACATGTCAGAGACTTGTAAACATGTTGTTCTGAAACATTTCAGAATGTAAACCCACATAATAAGGCTTGCATATGTAGAAGTGTTCAAATACAGCATGATTGTTACGTGTGGGCTCATCCGTTTGAAGACCAGAGTGTGTCTCTGCAGGTGTATTTGTGAGATTAAGTGATTTGTTTGCATATAGTGTACAGCATCTGTTAGTTCCCCCTCACTATCCAAGCAATCTAACTAAACGCTACAATACCCTTCCGCTGCCCAACACCGTGCTCAAAGATTTCTGTGGAAACTGTCAGACCACAGTTTAGAGACCAGATGTCACTTCTGTACAAGATAAACGGATGTTCTGCTGCTCCTGAGGACACTTCCTGAACCATTATTCTCTCACGCCTTCAGGGCCACCGGCTCACGCAGCTCTCCATCTTTGAAATTTAATTGCTCAGTCTTCACAGACTTCTGGTTGAACTTAACATTGTCCTCCAGGTAAATCAGAGGTTGGCTGAGATGAAGTGGACTCTCTTCCTCCTTCCATTGTGCTCCATAGCACATGCCTTCATCTTACTTATCAGGTCCCTTGCAACCCTTGCACTTAACAAAGACAGTTTAAGATTCCAGCTGTTACAAAAAAAACGTGATACTGTGTGTGAAATAATGAAAACCACTGTGATTATACTGTAATAAATATATTACAACACTTCTAATATGCTAGATTTGCTATCCGTTTAATGTGGAATATATCCATTTACTGCATTCACTGGTGGCCAAATGAAAATATAAGAAAAAGGAAGAAAAAAATGTCCATAGTTCCTTTGGAGGACAGCTGATCTGTCCATCTAGCGTGTATTGTTGTAAATGTCAGGTCTTAAAGGAGCTGCTACAGCAGACATTAGGTCTCCAGGGAGCTCGGGAGTGTGTGATATTTCACACTCCACTCTGGAGCAGATGAGAGAGACCTGTGGACATGCACTCAGGAGAGAGAAGATTCACATACAATTCTCACACGCCTTCAGTTCTCTATGAGTTCAGCTCAATTTCAATCACTCTTACAAAGGCCTCTGCGCTCACTCAATCTGTGGTTGAGAATTCATGTGAGGATACACCAGGAAAGTGTTTGTCTAATGTGCAAAACTGAAAAGAAATGTTCTTGTAACAGCAAATAAAATAAGTGGGAATTTTTGCTTATTTCATTTGCTGCATGGGCTGAATGAAACCACAGAAATGTTGTTTCAGTACAAGAATCTTATTACCACGAGACTGAAGTGAAATTGTTTTATCCCTTTTTTTTTTTACAATATACAAATGCTTATAATGTTGCATTTTATGTATGGTGTTACGAATCAAATTCTATATGTAATAGTGTATTACCATAGGCAGAAGTTTTCATGGTGTGCATAACACTCCATCACTGATAATTGTGCTGAATTTCAAGAGAAACTAGTTGCATTTGTGTACTGAGCACTGAACATGGTCAAGTACATGCCCTTAATAACCAGAGCTTGTAAACACAATATCATTTATAGATCATCTCAACCCCGTATTGCAATTTTTAGTCCAGTGGTCTTCTTCATTTATCATCCATGTGATAATACTGCCTTTTATGAAAACACTTTTGCTCAGCTTTCCTGAAGGGTGAAATCATTTGTAAGCTCTAGTTTGCGTTTTGAAGAGCACATTAATCATTAGGGACAGTTGGACTATATGTAAATTAATGGCATAGTGGTGCTAAAACTTTGACAAATTGCAGTTTCCTCTTTTTCTTCAACAAAAGGAAAGCCCTCTGTTATTTTAATGACCCTAAAAAATCTAGAAGCTCATGGTTACATGTCCACCCTTTAGCAGAGCAGGTCCTCCCTTAGGAACGTCATTTGGAGAATCAGTCAATACAGCCCATTTGGAAAGTAGTACGGTGGAGTGCACGATAAAGAGAGAGAGAGAAAGATAAAAGAGGAAGCAAATGTAGTTATTCAGCTTAAATACTATAGAAATATCAAAAAGTTCAATATCATACTTTGTCAAAATGATATAAATAATATAGAATTTCTATTATTTTATTTACTAATTCAGTTATGATTATTCAGATCTGTAGAACACATCTCTTTTTCTCTTCTGTAACCCTACAGCCCACTAGTAAAACTCACTTCATCAACACCAAATCAGAAATGTTTATTTTTAACTCATATTGTATTTCTGCAGTTATTAAAGCAATCATTATTACAATGTTTCACGTTTAAACTAAAAACAATCAAAATTGTCAAAATTGATTTTGCAAGTATCAACTGAAGCAGAAATATAGAATCTGGTATTTTATAACTGCTTTTAAATTCAATGTATATTTTAAAATGTAGAATCTGATATTTTATAACTGCATTTAATTTCATTGTGATTATTTTATGAGGCAAAATAAGGAACGAGTGTTTAACTGTAGAGAAAGTGCAAGTCAGATGAGACACTGTGTTTCAACAAGATAAATCATTATATATTATTTAAATACATTTTTGATTAATTAATAAACAAAGATTAGCTGTTTGAATTATTTTAATCTTTTGACGGCTCTAATGGTTTGAATATAAACATTTTCAAGTCTTCATTTCTGCCTAATGGTTTTAACAAAACAGCATAAAACCTGCTTTTTAAGAGCCTGCTTAAGTGTCTCCTGGGGTATGTGTACTCCTCGTTTAAAGTCACTGATCTAGAGCACTAAATATTCTTTACTAAAGGGCTGACAAAAAGTGCTCTGTGAATCTGTGAATATTAGCCGAGTTGGGCATAAAATCAATATACCTAAAGGCGTGAGAGCTAAACCTGGTCAGTGGATCTAAATGGCTCTACAAGCCCTGTGCTCATATGCAACCATACACACATCCCACCAACCCTCACACATACAATGGTGGCCAATATCTGTCTACAGGATATTGTCCTAGGTTGTTATATCATGGTCAGGTGTTTGACAAACTGCAGGTGGGTCAGGCCCGGCGCCAGGACACACGACTTGGGGGGGCTTTTATATTTCTTAGGGGGGTCGAATCGAACCGGGGGGGGGTTCATTTTCAAGTGAACGCTGAAAATACATTATTTAGGTAACACTTTACAATAATTAACTAACACGTTAATACACTTTAATACATTAACTAACATTAACTAATCGAACCTTGTAAAGTGTTACAATTATTTGTTATTAAAGCATATATATGTTCACAAAAACACTGTTAAATTTAACAGAAAAGCAAGCAGGTGTGCATGATTTTGCGTGGCAGCCAATACAAATAATAACCGTTTCCTTACCTAAATCCTGCATTTGGACCATGGCTAGGTTGCAGAATCACATCAGTGCTTCTGAAATGATTATCTTTTTCTATATAGTGTAGTAGTTAGCTATCCCTGTGTCATACGTGGCCGCTTGTCAAGCATGACAAACACAAGTTTTATTTAAATTCTGAATATATTATCCTATACAGCATGCAAAGAGTGCTCCCTTTAAATTTATTAAAAACTGTCACTCATTCATCACGATCTCACAAAGTTCCAATTTAACCAATGAATGTGACCACACAATGAA
>NW_015632724.1:378867-389234 GCF_001515625.1 Sinocyclocheilus rhinocerous
ACAATGAACGTGACTACACGATGACACTTTTTTAAAATGTCTTTGTTAGAAAGAAGCTACGAGCATGATAGAACTCAGCACTGGACAAAAAAACGGTGGATTCCAAACTAAACACCTCTGATTAGCCATTGCGTTTTAGAAATCAACAAACATGTCTGTGATTGGCTACATTGCTCACCTCTGCGAAAATGCATTGTAAAATCATTGGAAGGCTTTCCAAAGCAGAAAGGCAGATACACTGGATTGTTTGCCAAATCTATTTCGTTATGCTATTATTATGAAGAAAACAGATCCTAGACCAGGGGTTATGGGCAGCTTTTCCATCTAAAAGCAATCAGAAGCAACAGCAGGCAGTTGTATGAGTAAGACTATAATACACGCTAAACTCAAGTCCGAACGTCCCCCTCGGTCCGAAAGGGGGCACAGGGATGTCGGCGCCGGGCCTGAGGTGGGTTTTCATGGCTAGTTTGTAACTAACATGTTTACAACATTTGATATCAATGCACATTAGGTCATTGTGGACTGTTATGCTTAATTCTTTAATAAAATTGCATGAATAATATTGACTTTTTAAATTAATATGGGTGTTTATTATAATTTCATGTGACACATTTCAGCTCGTTGCTTATTTGATAACCCAAATAATTGGTCTGAAATCAATAACTCTTATGTTACATTGTAATTTAGTGGTGCAATGCACTAATATTTTGCGATTCATGATTCTATCATGCTATCACTACCATTAACATACAGTCATGGCCAAAAGTTTTGGCAGTGACATACATTTTGTGTTTTGCAAAGTTTGCTGCTTAAGCTGTTATGGTGTTCACATTGTTTCATTTTAAATAATTGATAAAAGCTTCATTGGCCAAAAAATGAACTTTTCACAAAAAAAGAACACATTTCACTGTTTTTTTTATCCTGACATAAAATGACCAGCTAACATTAATTGACTAATCATATCAGCAGCACGTGTGAAAGTGTGAATGAGTACTAGTCAGGTGAAATCAATATTATACTAATTAGATTGAAAGAGTAGATTACTATGAAAGGAGGGAAGAAGTGCTTCCAATCATGGTGTTCTCGACAGCAGTGAAGTCATCTTCAGGACGTCCCAGAGTGTCCAGCAAGCGCCAGGACCATCTCCTCCTGAGGAGTCAGCTACAGAATCGTGTCACCAGCAGTGCAGAGCTTGCTCAGGAATGGCAGCAGGTTGGTGTGAGAGCATCTGCACGCACAGTGAGGCCAAGCCTTTTGAGCAACGGCCTGGTGTAAAGAAGGGCAGCAAAGAAGCCACTTCTCTCCAAGAAAAACGTCAATGGAGTGGGCTCTCTCATAATTCTGCCCAAAAACACTGCCATGAATTAAGAACGGTATCAAACCGTCCTGCAAGAGTAACTTCTTCCAACGATCCATGAGCAATTTGGTGTTGATTCGTGCATTTTCCAGCGTGATGGAGCACCATGTCACAAAGCAAGAGTGATAAAGAAGAGGCTCGAAGATCATTACATTGAAATTTTGGATCCGTGGCCAGGCAACTTCCCGGATCTCAATCCCATAGAGAACCTGTGGTCAGTCCTCAAAAGGCGAGTGGACAAACAGAAGCCCAAACATTGTGATCAACTCCGAGAACTAATAAGGCAAGAATGGATCGCCATCAGTCAGGATTTGGCCCAGAAGCTAATATCCAGCATGCCAGAGCGAATTGTAGAGGTTATGAATAACAAGGGTCAACACTGTAAATATTGACTCATTATATTTTTTTGCCAATAAAAGCCTTTAAAACTTTTCAGTATACAGTATGTTTTTCAGTATACCATAGACACATGTGGAAAAATAATCAACAAATACTGAAGCAGCAAACTTTGCAAAACACAAAATGTATGTCACTGCCTAAACTTTTGGCCATGACTGTACAGTGGGCACAATTCACCTTTTTTAACCAAAAATATTCATGCTTAAGAAGTAGTAAAAGATCTCCAAAAATTGGTCAAGAAAGTATATTTTGCACATTTTGAATCCATATAAATATCAGACTTTTGTCAAATGCTTACACACAAAGAGATTGTGTACAATTTCTCCTTGCTGTGTACAAACTTGATGGTCTAAATTGATCAATTCTATAAGCCCCAGAATAAGTCTTGTTCACCTCTCATGAGTTTGCAAGTATGTCATCAGCTTTGCTGCAGTTTTATGTTGATGTTAGAAAAGAAGTCATCTATAGTGCCATAGGTTAATGTTCAAACTTACTGGAATATCTTTACCTGGCCACCATCGTTTGTCAGGCTCCCTTGGATTTTCCCTTGGATTAGCTCAATTCTATATATGGTGACACATATCAAGATATCCTTTTCAAATTAGCTGAGTGATTCAGGTTTTATTCCATAGTTGAGTATTAGTCTAAAGTAAAGGGGAGCTTGCTTTTTGCTTGATCTCAAATTACTCCTTCCTGCTTCTAAGAGTTGCAAATTATAGTATATGCACCATTTTAATTTGTGAAATCCCTATATTAACACCATTTTTGGCTCTTTCAACCACCATGGAATAAAAGCTCCCCACATCAGCCCATCCTGGCTGCTTGCTTTTCCTAAGCAGCCACAGCTTCAACGTATGTTTTACATATGAGTTGAGTGTGTACTGTCAGTTGGCTCTAGTGAGCTGTCCAGCTCTAAGGGTGTGAGACGGAGCCAATGAAAACAACATCTCCTTCAGTGGCTCCTTTCCAAAATGCAATTTAGTGTGTAATCTATGGAAATCTGCTCGGGAATCTGCCTGTATGAGGTAGACAGACGGTTATGCTTAATGTGCATGCAGCAAATACTGTGAGAAAGGCTGCATTCAGCTAGAAACTAACTGTTTTCTTGAATTCCATGGTAACCTGACTCTGTGACTGGAGAAATATTACAAAAGCAGTACTTAATACAATGGACCAAACGTAAGAGTGCCATTTTATTACTTATGCAAGTCGACAGTCTTTCCAGGCATGTTTTCAGCCACTTATTGTGGACAATCTGCAAATCAGTCATCAAACCTAAGATTCAGCAAACATAAGCGTACACCCGGGAAATCTCACCTGCTGAGTTTTAGAGGCTGTGTGCCGAATGGCATTCTGTACTCCCATACCAATCTTACTCTTTCTCCAGTAAATAGAATAGTGCAATAGTAGGAAATGTGCTGCCTGTTGGTCTGGCCGAGCTGATACTAAATATCTACAAGTGCATGCACCATAATTATACTCCCATGTACAAAAGAGAGAGGCCACAAACTGGGCCAATCAACAAAAGACGATTCAGTATTTTGTTTGGCCTTAAAGTCTGCAAGCTTGATTTCCTGCTTTTTACTGGATTCTGCACTCAGTGTTTTTCTTTTCTTTTCTTTGTGTGTGTGTGTACTATCATTAACAAAACAAGCCAGAGCAGTTCAAAGCGCTTATAAAGAGATGGAAGTAGACTACAGTACATTGCATTCAAATTGCTCCTAAATATAGTCATTATTAGGTATTAGTGGGTTTGAATTGGATTACAACATTTGGAATGATTTACAAAAAAAAATTGTGTTTGAATTGGACTGCGAAACCTTTAAATGTTACTGTGGCGTAGGTGTGTGTGTGTGTGTGTGTGTTTCAGATTGAACCAGGTATTTATATTGCTCACTGTTCTTCAGTTTTCAGTCAAAAATATTTATTTTTTCACAATGCTGAAAAGAAAGCGTTGGTGTTTGTAGTAGGTTCTTGGATGTTCTGATCTGAGAGGTATGAAAACCACTGACATACAGTAGAGTATTACATTTGCCAGAATGACCAGTATATAACAGATCACACTGCAATGTTGTATCCCACATCACAATGCGTTTGACCTGACCTTCCATTTCCAGTGAATGATGAATGAATGCAAAACAATTACAGCTGTGATTGCATGTCTTTTTTTACTAATTTTTTGGATATTTTTATAGTAATTCAAAATGGAAAATAACAGTTATTATATCCAAATTGATGTCTGAATGCCTTTCAAATAAATAACACTAATTTACTGAGATCATGTGACAACAATGCAGCATGTTTAAAACAACATGTCAAGTTTTTTTTCTAGAGTGATTACCTTTGTGGAATAGGGTGAAAGAACATTTCATTTCCCAGAATGCATTTCATGTGGTAAATTCCTGTCACAAACCTCCTGTCATTCAACTTCCACTTAAAATTGAAAGGGAGCATACATGTTTTATGAGGTCACATGACAACATAATTTTCTATTTTGGTTTATTGTTTATCAAGTTATTTTGCTGAAAACACAGCATAAACAAATTAACCAAAAAAAAAATTTCATTTTCTTTTCTGTAGCACAATTTTCACCTAATTTTTATATTATATAGACCCAAAACTTTAAAAAAGCACAATTTAATATCCAGAGCTTCAGGACGATAGCTTACCATGTCCCTGCATATATCTACATTTAGGTACTTATAATGCTGTTATATTGTACTTTATTCTCTATCATTTTAACTCATTTTCTGTGCTGCACTATGTAATATATTCAAAAGCATCCATTACAAAATTACTTCTTAACTAAAAGCTGCAGACAGCACACTCCAAATGGCAATGATCTGCCTAGAAATTCCTGGGAAACAACTCCATAAGCAGCACAGAGCAAATTACCCCAAACTGTTCATTTAGAACAATGGCACTGAGGACCATCTTTTTTTTTTTTTTTTTTTTTTCTGTCAGGCGGGATCTACTGCATCCCATTGCAGTCAGTGTTCCTGAACTTTCCATGAGAACAATCAATTGCAGAGTTAGATGAGATAGAGAGAAAAAAAACCTTTAATAGGAGTAAAGCAGCCTTTATAACATCAGGCACAAACATCTTCAGCTTCATTTAATCTGCAGTTTGAAAATAACAGTAGTTGTAATGCTAGGGAATTAAGACAAATATTCCCCAAGGAATATAATAAATGGGGAATGTATAAAAAGTTGTAGTACCCAGGGGTCTAATATATAAATATTTATCTAAATGTTCCAGATTCAAAACAAGTAAACTCAACAAGCAGAATTCATTGCAACATATAATAATTCTAACTCAAAAGAAAAGTTGCAGTCAGAGCAAGGCAAGCATCTTAAGACCATAATGCAAAGCTCATATTTTTGTTCAAATATGTAACTGATAAAGCACTTGAATTAACGTTTCTGAAATATGTATATTATTTGGGATTCCGTCTAAATTATCATTTTTGCAGGGGTATTACTATTCTAAATGGATGAACTTTTAGTTATTAGTATATTTTAAAGACAACACTCTCCTGGCAATTTGTAAATATTTAACATTTTTGAAAATTAGTGGGTAATTCATATGAATTCGTCTAAAATTTTATGTTTTCATAAAAAGTAATAATGCCCCATTGATGGTTAGGCTTAGGCATTGACCTCCATGCTTTTTTTTTTCTTTTCTTCTTCTTCTAAAATCATAGTTTTCCATACAATTCACATTGTAAAAATGATTGCATCAAACAGGTTGGCTGAAAAGTCTGTTCAGCACAACAGAAGACAACATTTAAAAACACTTTGCACATGTCTGGAAAAATGCAAGCCAGTGCATTAATGATTATATATCGCAAATGCATGACAAATTGCCACTTTCATCTACTGTGGCTAAATTTATTTTTTATTTATTTATTTGGCTTCTTGGTCCATTAACACAGTGAGGTTGAGCTGAGAGCAGGCAAATGGAAAAAAGCAACTCAAAGAGTGCAGAAAGCAAACTTGCTGGAGACAGACGGACTGCAAAAAAGTTAACATTAAGTGTGACACCCGTGATGGATAGCAGGCAGCGAGAGAAGTTTCTGTTTCTCTGCAGAGCACACATCATTTCCCATCAGCCGTATGCACAATTCCTCCAACAGGAAACGCAAAATGGAATGCTCAGGCGGCCACTTGAGAAGCAACGTTTTTTTCCAGCAGGGTGAAAGCTCTGACATATGTACAGTATTAAACACACCAGACAAAGAATACACCTCACTATATACTTGTCAGGCTTTAGTCAACGACTCCTGCTGTGTTCCTAAGCATTTCCAACAGTCCTGCATTTTTAACATGCTGTATTTTATCGTATGTTTGATTATAACATATATATTATATCATAGAAAGGCACAAAATCACTTTCCAGAACGTTTTCATTCACCGTTCCTTATTGGTGGAATTATCTCCCAAATCCCATCCAGACAGGTGAATCCCTGACAATATTCAAGAAACAACTGAAAGCTTCAGTTGCATTTTTTCAGTGAGCATTTTTCTACGCTTTCAATATTTCTATATCCCTACTTCTTCTAGCTTATATTATTCTGGACAATGTTTGAAACTTTTGTATTGCTAACACTTCTCACATTATTGCCTCCTTATGATACATCGCTTGATGTATTTCTCATTTGTACATACGTAACACTTTATTTCAATAGTCCACTTTAGACATTCTCCTGACTTTAAGTAACTTTGCAACTTCATGTCAACTAGCAGTCATTAGAGTAGTTATATCATGACAACTTTCAGAGAGTTTAGCATGGTAATATACGTGGCAATGTTAATGTGTTTGGTTTTGGCGGAATAGATCTGCTGCACTGCTGATGCTGCGACAGAGCATGTACCGAGACTGCTACTGTCAATACGTCCACAGACATACTGTTGCTGCACATATAACATTTATGAATTAACCGCCATATATAGCATACATGAAATTAGCCGGTAGCAGATCTATACAGGTGGAGCTGGGGAAGGTGGAGGGTTTCTGAAGCGCGCTGCTAAGCATTTGAATGTTGAGCAGCAGCTCATTAGTTGCTGATGTGAAAAGAAACCAATCAGCTGCGCCATGTGAATAATGATGTGATTATATCAGTCTGGTTAGACCTATCAGCCTGTGCCATCTAGAATTTCATGACAGAACTTTGTTTTAGACTATATGCCTAATATCTGCTAACATTTTATTTTGATGGTCCTCCGACAGACATTCTACTGACAATATAAGTAACTTTGCAAGTACATGTCAACTTATTCTACTAACCCTAGCCCTAACCCAACAGTCTACTAATACTCTAATGCAAGTTAGTTGACATGTAGTTGCAAATTAATGTAAGTTAATTGCCATGAAATTGCAAAGTTAGATAGAAGAATGTCTAAAGTGGACTATCAAAATAAAGTATAACCTAATTTGCTTTGGATAAAAGAGTCTGCTAAAGGAATGAATGTAAATGTAAATATTATAGCTCACACTTTATTTTAAGTTCCAATTCTCACTATGTACATTATTTTGCCTCAAATACCTAATTTGCTGCTTATTAATAGTTAGTAAGGTGATGTTTAAGTTTAGGTATAGGGCAGGGTTAAGGGATCTAAAATATATTCTTGCAGAATAAGGCATTAATATGTGCTTTATAAGTACTAATAAACAGTTAATATGCTAGTGATATGCATGCTAGTTACATTATTTTGCCTCAATAAATACCTAATTTGCTGCTTTTTAATAGTTAGTAAGGTGATGTTTAAGTTTAGGTATAGGGCAGGGTTAAGGGATCTAAAATATATTCTTGCAGAATATAATAAACAGTTAATATGCTAGTGATATGCATGCTAGTTAACAGTGAGAATTGGCCCTTAAAATAAAGTGTTACCATATTATATTTTTAAGGATCCTAACTATCCAAAATGTTTGTAAGATCTTAATATCAAACAATTCTCTAAAGTAAAATGTGCAATTACTGCACCCCTAGCACTACCAACTGGAATTGGAAAATTACCTATCTATAGATCTTTTTTTTAATGTAATGTTTGTAGTGTGTGTGTGGGTGGCTTGCCAGTGTATTTCACTTCACCTGAGCCGTAAATGCCATGTGACTAGGGCTAATTAATGTTGCCACAGAAAAATGAGGTCATGACAGTGCTGATTGGCTGATGGCAACACAAGACTACACAAACTCCCAAGCCATTTAGTAGTGACTATCCTGTAGTTTATTACATTTTTAAGAGCGAGAGAAAAAAAAAGTCATTGATAAATGTCTATTATGAAATACTTGTGCCATCGATTTAGCCAGAAGGAAGTTGACCCACTTTAAGACAGCAACATTTTGAAAGTGCTACAGCTGTAGTGTTTACACCTTTCAGGAAGTCAAACTTTGAATGGCTTACTTCAGTTGTCTCTGCACATAACATTTTACAGGAGAAAGTATTTTGCAAAAAATACACACTTCACCTATAATTTTGCTGACGTTAGCTTTGCATTTGGCATGTGCTATTGTGTGCATTGCATTTGACATCTTCTATCAGCGTTTAAATCACTCCTGAATTGCAGGCACACACGGAAGAAAGAACAATGTGACTAGTGAATTACAAGTTCTTGAACAATGCTGATTTTGTCAAGCACTGTGTCCACAGCAGGTGGAAGTAGATTTTTAGTCATACCCCTATTAGTTAGCTCTATCTGCTCTGTGTCATTTAAATGTGCACCTGAATATAGCACTAATAACCGAGTCACACCACAGCTCTCACGCTGCAAACAAAATGACAGTCAACAGCACTCCTCTGTCACACATCGTGGATTGGCCCTCTGTAAGTAAACACTTCAATGGGTCAAAAACACATGAAACAACATCAGCACTCACTGCCTTTCCTACCCTGGTATGGCATGTCCCCTGAGCCATGCATTAAAGACTCTCATCTTTGAGCATGGCTGTCAGACGCCAGCCCACCTTTCCACACATCTCTCTACAATTGTTTTCCAGGCTCTGGCAAAGCCATACAGCCTGGCAGGGCAAAGCATATAATAACTAAGCCCTCTTCGATGAAATGAGATGAGACTGCTTGATATGGATCCAATGCATAAGCTGTATGCATATTGGGCCAATCCTTCAGGGCCTGCATCTCATTGCCTGAGGTAGACAGCTATACATACACATTGGACATTTCAGAGCATGCAGTGTTCCCTCGATAAAAGCACGGTAACTGGGACACAACAGTTATGGGAAGCGAAAGGAATTGTAAACAAATGAATTCTGTTATTGTCTGTGAAACTGTAAAATAGGGAATTCCCTTTATCACATAGCATTTATTTTAGAAACTGACCTTAGAAGCCCAAGCAGATTATAGGTGTCTCCAAATGCTAATGTTACAGCCGGCTCTTAGGCTGCAACAAAGAGGAGTCCAGACGCAACAATACTTAACAAAACATTTATTTTAACACAACAAAATATAACATAAATGTAACATAAACGAAGGAACGAGCCAGGGTCGGCCGGGACACGAAGCACAACACGGACCGTCGAGCTCCACGCAGGAGACGATCTCCCAAACCACGCGCTCTGCAGCAACACGCCAGGCACTCTTAAACTCTGCATCCAACAAGTGTCAGGGGTGCGAGCCACACCCCCTCCAAGCGGCACCTAAAACACACACACACACACCCCACAAGTGCACGCACAGCCTAAACTGGGACGTCACACACCCCCCTTTCAAAAACACCCAAAAATCCATAAACAAAACAAATTACATCAAAATAACATTCAAAAACTTTTAAAATTATAATTGAAGCTAACCCTTCCACCTCACCTACCACCTCCTCTTCCCCTCCAGCAATCCGGATCCTGAAAGCCATTTAAGGTGAGAAAGAAAGAGAAGTAATGAGTCAAGAAAAGTTAAGAGCATCGGAATCAGTCAACAGCGGACAACAAAAAGAATCAGTCGGTACCAGACAGCGAAAAAGTACGGGACAATGCATCAGCTATAACGTTGTCAACTCCTCTGATATGCCGAATGTTCAAATTATACGGTTGTAAAAATAAAACCCACCGCATCAACCGCTGATTAGGACTCTGCAATGAATGCAAAAATGTCAGGGGGTTATGATCAGAGTATACCATCACCTCTGCACCTCCTCCGACATAAACATCAAAGTGTTGGAGCGCCCAAATCAAAGCTAAAGCTTCTTTTTCGATCACAGAATAATTTCTCTGATGTTTATTAAATTTTCGAGAAAAGAAGCATACAGGGCGCTCCAATCCACCCTCGTCTGTTTGCATCAAAACGGCGCCGGTTCCTGTCTGACTTGCATCGACCTGGACTTTAAAATGTCGATCAAACCTGGGCGACATAAGGACTGGAGCTGTCCCTAACAACATTTTCACATTGTCAAAAGCCCTTTGACAATTAAGAGTCCAATCAAACTTTGTAGAGCCTTTTAACAAATCAGTCAACGGTGAAACAACTGTAGAAAAATTTGAACAAAAACTTCGATAATAACCAACGAGACCTAAAAAACGCATTAACTCTTTTTTAGTAACTGGAGGAGGAAATCGTTCAATGGCCAACACCTTCGCTTGGAGAGGACGAACCACGC
>NW_015632724.1:389477-401654 GCF_001515625.1 Sinocyclocheilus rhinocerous
GCATGAATATAATTTCACATATATGTAAACTGTTACAGCCGGCTCTTAGGCTGCAACAAAGAGGAGTCCAGACGCAACAATACTTAACAAAACATTTATTTTAACACAACAAAATATAACATAAATGTAACATAAACGAAGGAACGAGCCAGGGTCGGCCGGGACACGCAGCACAACACGGACCGTCGAGCTCCACGCAGGAGACCATCTCCCAAACCACACGCCAGGCACTCTTAAACTCTGCGTCCAACAAGTGTCAGGTGTGCGAGCCACACCCCCTCCAATCGGCACCTAAAACACACACACCCCACAAGTGCACGCACAGCCTAAACTGGGACATCACACACCCCCCCCTTCAAAAACACCCAAAAATCCATAAACAAAACAAATTACATCAAAATAACATTCAAAAACTTTTAAAATTATAATTGAAGCTAACCCTTCCACCTCACCTACCACCTCCTCTTCCCCTCCAGCAATCCGGATCCTGAAAGCCATTTAAGGTGAGAAAGAAAGAGAAGTAATGAGTCAAGAAAAGTTAAGAGCATCGGAATCAGTCAACAGCGGACAACAAAAAGAATCAGTCGGTACCAGACAGCGAAAAAGTACGGGACAACGCATCAACTATAACGTTGTCAACTCCTCTGATATGCCGAATGTTCAAATTATACGGTTGTAAAAATAAAACCCACCGCATCAACCGCTGATTAGGACTCTGCAATGAATGCAAAAATGTCAGGGGGTTATGATCAGAGTATACCATCACCTCTGCGCCTCCTCCGACATAAACATCAAAGTGTTGGAGCGCCCAAATCAAGGCTAAAGCTTCTTTTTCGATCTCCGAATAATTTCTCTGATGTTTATTACATTTTCGAGAAAAGAAGCATACAGGGCGCTCCAATCCACCCTCGTCTGTTTGCAACAAAACGGCGCCGGTTCCTGTCTGGCTTGCATCGACCTGGACTTTAAAAGGTCGATCAAACCTGGGCGACATAAGGACTGGAGCTGTCCCTAACAACATTTTCACATTGTCAAAAGCCCTTTGACAATTAAGAGTCCAATCAAACTTTGTAGAGCCTTTTAACAAATCAGTCAACGGTGAAACAACTGTAGAAAAATTTGAACAAAAACTTCGATAATAACCAACGAGACCTAAAAAACGCATTAACTCTTTTTTAGTAACTGGAGGAGGAAATCGTTCAATGGCCAACACCTTCGCTTGGAGAGGACGAACCACGCCCTGCCCCACCTCCTTACCCAGATACTTCACTGTAGCTTGGGCAAATTCACATTTCAACAGGTTCACTGTCAGGTGCGCTTCGGCTAAACGCTCAAACAATGCCCGCAACCGCTGGAGATGCTGCTCCCAAGTGTCGCCAAAAATAACCACGTCGTCCAAATAGACGGCACACCCCTCCAAACCAAAAACGATGTGATTCATCAACCTTTGAAAGGTTGCCGGCGCGTTCCGCAGCCCAAAACTCATAACGGAGTAGGGGAACAGCCCAGATGGTGTAATAAAAGCGGTAACTTCTTGGGCACGTTTCGTTAACGGCACCTGCCAGTACCCTTTCAAAAGGTCCAACTTACTCACAAACTTTGACGCACCCACTTGGTCGACGCAATCCTCCACACGAGGCAAAGGAAATGCATCGGGTTTCGTTATGTTATTCAACTTCCGGTAATCCGTACAAAATCTGTAGGTACCGTCCGCTTTCTTTACTAACAAACAGGGCGATGCCCAACTAGAGAAGGAAGGTTGGGCTATTCCATTATCAAGCATATATTGGACCTCTGTGTCTAACGCCTTTCGCTTCTCAACAGGAACCCGATAAAACCGCTGCCGTATTGGCGGCGCATCACCCACGTCCACATCGTGATATATTAGATGTGTGCGCGAGGGTATATCTCCAAACAACATGGGAAAATCAGCCACTAAACGAATTAACTCAGACCTATACTCATCGGGCAAATGACCCAACACATTCTCAAAATTTTCAAGAGTCTCTGAGTTTTTCAGACGCGGTAACAGCTCACTGTCCCCGGGTGCCTCAACATCCTCACCGTCACCAGGAGAATGATGAGGTCCCTCAAATACCACAGCGGCCGCTACAACAGGACTTATCTCTACATCAACACTACGAGAGAAATATGGTTTAAGCAAATTCGCATGACACAACTGACTAGACTTCTTTCGATCAGGAGTCGCAACTATATAGTCTTGCTCAGATACCTTTCGTTTGACTGTATACGGGCCAGAAAATCTTGCACAAAACGGAGATCCAGGCGAAGGCAACAAAACGAGTACTTGATCACCTGGACTGAAGTCACGACATTCCGTACAACGGTCAAACAATCTTTTCATCTTAACCTGCGCCTTTACCAGATGTTCTCACGCTCTTTGTCCTGCCAAAGATAAACGCCTGCGAAAACCATTAACATAATCCAACAGATTTTTAGGCGAGTCTTCACTCCTTAGCCCCTCTCGCAACACTGCAAGAGGTCCCCGCACCGCGTGACCACAAACTAACTAATTTGGACTGAAACCCAAACTCTCTTGTACGACTTCCCGGGCCGCCAGCATTAGCCAAGGCAGTCCGTCTTCCCAGTCCCTATTCAGTTCCAGACAGTAAGAGCGCAACAGCGACTTCAGGGACTGATGAAAACGCTCTAAAGCGCCCTGACTCTGTGCGTGATATGCGCTAGACTGATTATGTTTCACACCAAGCTGTTTCAAAACCTCCGCAAACATTCCCGAAGTAAAATTGGTCCCTCGATCACTCTGCACAACTTTAGGTATCCCAAAAATAGAAACAAATTGCATTAAAGCTTTAACCACAGCCTTAGTAGTAATCCTACGCAAGGGATACGCTGCAGGATAGCGGGTTGTTTGGCACATAACTGTAAGCAAATACGAATTACCAGATTTGGAAGGAGGCAAAGGGCCGACACAGTCCACTTTGATATGCTCAAACGGTTGACTGACAACCGGTATTGGACACAATGGCACAGGCTTTAAAACTTGATTAGGCTTACCCCCCACCTGACAGATGTGACATGTTTTAATACATGCTGTGACTCATTGCGCGCATCACAGCACAGGAAACAAACACCTCAGGGAACTCTTGAACCAATTCATCAATTTGCCCCTTCAACGGAGCAAAAGAAACTACCGGTGGAGGAAGAATATCCCACCATACTCGCCCCCCTGCCAAATTATTTCCCAGAATGACCGAAACACCCTTCACGGGTAAAGAGGGGCCAGTGTACTCAACCCAGGAGTCTGCAGAAAAATAACAAACCAAAATAGCAAACCCTAAATATTACTAACCCCAAAAGAGGAATGAATAGAACCTCATCTTGTAATCCACCGATCACAAACTCAACTTACCCATGAAAAAACGTGAATAAATTGCGCCTGCCTCCCACAAAATCTTGATTTTATTTACCCTAAACACTATAATCAAATGTACATGTACACAAAATTTGTAACCTGATTACCATAGCGAGCTCTTAAATTGTCTTTTGTGGGAAATCCCAAAAACATCTGGAGAAAGCTATTTGTGATCATCTCAATGGTAGTTGCTTGGCTGGTGAATGCTTCGCTTGCTGCCATCTTTGTTCATGGCCACTCAGTTCCAGATTTTATTTTATTTTTTTCATCCAGTCAGTTTTACTCTGGAGCCACAGAAAAAAATGTCAATGTCATACAAAATTATATGCATATTAAAATGTTATTATATTATAAATTATTATGCAGTTCTGTTCATAAGTTTACATACCCCTTGCAAAATAAGTGGGATTTTTTTCCGCCTCCAAATTTAGTACTGTCCTGAAAAACATGTTTCACATAACAGATGTTTACAGTGGTACAGTGGTACAGTTAAACTGCCCACTGTTCATAAGAAAAAAATCGCCAAGTCCTGCTTATAGTACAGTTGTACAGTTAAACTGCCCACTGTTCTTAAGAAAAAATCGCCAAGTCCTGCTTATGCTTTGGTTTTATAGCATCTTCTGCATATTAAACCCTCTCCAACAGTGATTGCATGATTTTAAGATACATCTTTTCACACTGAGGACAATTGAACCATTACAAAACGGTGAAAACATTCACTGAAAAAATATTTTTTGTTACAATATACTTCTTTTGAATGACTGTCAATTGAGAAATATATTTTTCCTGCCATAACATAGTTACAGCATCTTCCTAAAGGGCTGCAGAACTGTCCCCTCCTAACAGCCCCATGAAAAAATGTAGCATTGAAACACTGGACTCTTATAAAAGCATACAAATGAAAATGTGTTCATTTGCCATTTGAAGTGTGCGCCAGGACCACATCACTTACACTCATGTTTCAAGAAAACAGACATTCTACATTAATTCTACTATGACATCACCCCCAAAAGCATGTCTGCTGCAGGGGCCACTGATTAGCCTTATGTGCCCCACAGCAAGATGCTTGATTGGCCAAACACATTTTTCATGTTCTCTTTGCTATCACAGCATACAGTAGCTATCCAAACCATGTCAGCCATGTTCAACTCCATGGGAGGCCTAGTGGTAGATATTACATTTGGAACACATATATCTACAACATAATTCTAAATAAATAAATAAGGATCAGTGTTATTGTAGAGCACAATATAAATCAAAATGCATAAGACATTTGTCTGGGAACATCTAGGCAGTTTGAAGTACTCACACTAGATGTCTCCTACTCAATATGACCCAATCTGATGGCTTTCAAGGCAGGTTTGGGTTAGTTTTTTGGAATTACATTGGGTTAGGGTTAAAGCAGATTAGGGTTAGTAGAATAAGTTGACATTCTTGCGAAGTTACTTATAGTCAGTAGAATGTGTGACCATCAAAATAAAGCATTAGCAGATATTAACCAGAGAGTCTACAAATACTCTTCAAATACTCTACTAATGACTGCTAGTTGACATGCAGTTGCAAAGTTACTTACAGTATAGTCAGTCGAAGGTTGAGTATTGAAATAAAGTTTTAACAAGGATAATTTAAAGATATGTAATTAATGTGCCAGATGAGAACAGCATTGGATAGACATCACAAAGTGTCTTTAAATATATGTCAATGTACCATTCAATATATGCTTTGTTTTGTTTCCATACCACTGTACTGCCATAGTCGCCGGCTACAGTACACAGCAATCCATTTTGTAATCGAGTTGTCAGTCATTCCAAGGTGGAAATACCTTTAAGTCCCATTCTTGTTTTCTGTCTGCGCTACCCATGCATCAGACAGGTGTCTTTGTCTGCTGAGTTTTGTTATATTGTCAGTGCAATGAGCACCTCATTGCAAGACGTGTGTCAATTCTGGTTCAGTTTTGAATAACATGTCTTGAGATTCTTGCATCATTCAGTTTTATTCTGTTGTGCTCCATCGTGCTATTTTTGAATGTAAGAATGCATCAAGGGTGAACTCCTCCTCACTAATTTTGTGCAGCCAACTTGTAATTGTGGACAGGTGCTTTGCCTGTAGTGGCAGTTGAGGCTGTGCTGACTTTGGAAATGCAAAAACAAAAGGTATTATTACTTTGCAATTAATCACGCCAATTATGTTGACATTTTCCTGATTTTAACTAATTTTGTTTGCAGAAGAAATAGCCCAATTTGAGTGACCGATATTACAATTTTGGGTTTAAATAGCATTACCAGTTCGGTCATCTTTGGTCTTCATTTTAATGGGCAAACAGACCTCTTATACATGCCTGTGAGACCTATTTTTGAATAATTGGCTACTCTAATTTTAGAAAATTGAAGCACATCATTGCATTTGAATACAAGGACTACAGCAATCTACACAGGACATTTTAGATGGTATTGTGGCAAGCATCATAGTGAGCCATTCATTTATTAATTAATTGTGAGAAATCAGAGATAAGTTCATTGATCAAGATGGTAAACAGTTTGTTTACTATGGTGTGGGCTGCTGAAACGTGACATTTATAACATAGTTGCCTGTGAGGTGTTAAACATCAGGGGATTTACCATGGTGAAACATGATTAACAAATTAAGATGGAAATTAACAAATTTGTTTTACAAGGTTGTTGACACCAACATTGATAGCTGAGTGCTTGTTAGCAATATATGTGTCTTTGATGCTAAGTGCTTTAACACAAAGAAACAGATGGCTCGGGAGTGCACCAATGAACAGTGAAATTCTTCACAACTTTGTTGACTCAGAAAAAACATCCATGTATCCATCTCAAAACACTAGCACAGATGCCTGAGTGCAGTTATGTATGTACATTTGTACCCACTGTATTGTTGGGGAAGAACATTTTCCTTAGTTGCAGTTAATTCTTGTCTAGTATCAGTTAAAGGGATAGTCCTCCCTAAAATTTTAATTCTATCATTTACTCACTCTCATGTCATTCCAAACCTGCATGCGTTTCTTTCTTCTGCAGAATACATAGGAAATATTGTGAAGAATGCTGGGAAGCAAACAACATTGGAGCCCATTGACTTCAACTGTATCGACAATGGGGGAAGGAAAAAAAAACAATGAAATATTTCTCAAAATATTTTCTTTTACGTTCCATAGAAGAGAGAAAGCCATAGAGTTATGGAACGACATGAGGAGAAGAGACGTACACCAAGATGTGTGTGTGTGTGTGTGTGTGTGTGTGATATTTGTTGCCAGCAAGTATGTGAGTTAAAATATTATATGATACTGTATGTTGTGTGGAAACATTTTTTTTTTTCTGAACTTGAGTCAGTTCATCTGAACTCTGGAATGGTTCAAAGTTAATATGAAAGCAATCCACATTAACTTTGCAGAAGAGACCTGTTATTAATGATGCCAGATTTGCATGTTCGTTCTCTCGATTACACCCATCATAGAAAGATGAATTTCCCATAATTTTTGCATTTATTTGAGTATTGTTGGTAAATCCAAAGGGTAAAAATTGCCCTTACCTTGTTACTTACGTACAGTGGTAAACACCCGCCACTAAGACTCGTGGTACTTGCACTGGTGACATAAACATAGAATGTCACTCCAGAATGTCAAGTATTATATGTCGTTTCAAAGATCTTGATGTAATCAATAATATTGTTCTTTCAGACCTGTGACTCAGTGGTAGCACATGTGCTCAAAACATATAAAGTGCAGTTGTGATCACTAGGTCATGGAACTGAATCCTACCAGGATAAATAAAGGCAATAAAAAATGTGTGATAAATGTTTGATTTTCAAAAATTCTTCTTTGAAATTCTTTCTAAAATCTGTGTAGATTACCAGATGCATCTGGTGCGATAACTATAAGCTATTTTTATCCATTCACATTGGTTGCTTTATAAAGGTTCTGCTGTGTTTGTGTAACTTCATACCAATGTTGCTTTTAACAGCTCAGTGACCATCTGTATTATAACAGATGGGTGTCCTCTTATAAAAAGATCAAATGCCTTCAAGGATCACACAATGACAGAATGGCAGTAACAAATTCATATTAGTCATAAAGTTTAATTTAAAAGATTTATGCACTGTTAGTTTGAATATATTTTGTGTACTGTTAATAGAAAAGTGCAATGACGCTTGCTTGAAAATGCTACTCATTTAGCTTATGTGGTGACAAACTTGTTTAGCAAACCATTTCTCATAATTTTCTAATCTCAAGAAGAATAAAATTCAAACATAAATCATCAACTGCACACCTTCTGTGATATGCATTTTTCACTCTTCATTTTGTTGCTTTAGTGCTCAATAAAACGAATAGAGAATGTTAAAATCGTGTGCTTACAAATTATCATACTTACAAATTGTAAGAAATTCCCAGGAGGCTCATGATTTCTTCTCATACAAGTCCAAATTATTTCTATACAGATAATATTTTCATGTACAATCTGTTATTCCTTGTGTTCATACAACACGTGTAGTACAGAGCCACTTACTGGAACACGAACCCAAACATATACTGTAGCCCTCCACATACTTAACATGTACCAAGACATAATTTTCTTCAAATCCTGATAGGTTGTTTGTTGCCAAAGACTTATGTTTTTAACTTAGATGCATAGTTTTAATATGCATCTGGCTTATCCAATTATTGTGAAGTATACTTCAGAGTTTTGCGATGGCGATATCAGGACATGTTCTGATGTCTCTGTCATTTGGATTTGAGCATGACTGGACGAGAGGGCACCAGTTAAAACTTCCTGCATACCCTTTTCTGTTCAGAATAGTCCACAAACAGTTATATTAGAGATTTCTCTTGGTCTTCTAGATCTTGTCTTGACTTCAACAGTTCCTTTTTAACGTCTTGACATTTCGGACTGGGAAAATTGCAAACAGGAAACATTTAGATGTGTCTGTTTTATGCTCCTCTGCCTTGTGAGTGTGGGTTATCTTGAGATTGTAATCCTCAGTCAGTTGCTTAGTGGAGCCTGTGGTTGCTGAGTTTAAGGACAGTTCCCAAGAGGTACAAAGAGTCTGAAAGTTTATTAGGTTCTGGAATTGTCATTACTGACCTAAAATTCCACTGGAAAATGTACTGGAAAAGTGCCTAAAACTTTGCACATATTAGACATAGACTTTCTTTCTTTCTTTCTTTCTTACCCTTGTTTTTAATATAAAATTTCTATTTTTGCCAAATGTCAAAGCCTTTTGACACTAAAAGTGAAAATCATGTTTCGATAAAGTGAGTTATTTATTATGTTAGCAGCTAATATGCAATTTCTGTTCATGAAGCAGAAAGCAGACAATGTAGCCTAATCGTAGGATTCTCTTTAAACTTGAAATTGGAATTTACTTATTTTTGTTTATTCAACTGGGCTTATAGCATTTCTAGTACTTTTGTGCAGTGTAGCAGCAGTATGCATAGAACCTCAAGATTATGTGTTAGCGAGTTATTAATAGCAGCTTGCATAGCAAAATCAAATAATAATGTTTGCAAATAATTTTAGTAGTGGCAGCAGTAGGTAGACTGTAGGTGCTGAGATTTCAGTGCCTGAGCATGCATGCGGAATAGGCATTTTGCTTATTTAATAAAGGGGCTTCTAGCAATTCTAAGCACTTTTGTGCAGCTGTAGCAGCAGTATGCGTAGCTATTCAGATAGCAATGTTAGCAAATTTTAATACCAGCAGCATGCATAGCAAATTCAGATGCAATGTTAGAAAATATTATTAACAGCAGCAGAATGCATAGCAAGTCAAATTATTATCTTTTGCTAATAATATAGCAGCGGCAGCAGTAAGTACTTTAGTTGCATGAAATTTCAGTGATAACGCATGAATGGTAAGTGAACTCTTTAAAGTGAAATCGATCAGATATAGCAGATCTAGTACTTTGTGCAGCGGCAGTAGGATATGCATAGCAAATTCAGATTATGTACTGCAACATTGTAAATATAATTAACGGGAACAGCATGTATTACAAATTCAGTATTGAACTGCTAGTGAATATTATTAATAGCAGCAGAGGCAGAAGCAAATAATCAATGTAGTTGCGTGAAGTTACAGTGAAAAGCATTGCTGGTAGTGAACTCTTTCCACAGTGTCTGCATTGAGGTGTCACGCCATAAAAGGCTGTACATGTGGAAGCGTCAAAGCTATCGTACAAATTCCTTTGTCTTTCGTATCAGAAATAGTATGAGCACTTGAAGTACATCAGAAGTAGAATAGAGTATTGGTTTACTGTCTGGAATTTGTTGTGTTGGTCGAATCGCACCGCATACAGTGTGGACAGCTTCACCTATTATAATGGGTTTTATTGATTTTGTTGCGTTGGGCTGATCACGTCTGGCATGGACACTGTGTTAAAGTGAAATAGCTACCTATTTGCCTTGGGTCTTACAGCAATTGCTGTAATACTTGCATAGGTATTCAGTTTTTTGAGAATATTAATTTTCTCAGCAGCAGCATGCATAACATTTCTCTACACTAATGTTGTGAATATTAATTTGGTCACAATTAATATAAACAGCAGCAGTATGCACAGTTAAATCAGACACCAATGTAGCGAATAATATTACAGCATAGTAGCATGCAAAGCAGACATGGCAGTGAAATAAAGTCACTGTAGTGTCTTGCTTAAGATCATCTTGGAATGAGTCATGCATTTAGCTAATGATTTGATCATACAATGCAAACATTATTGTTCTTAATATGCAATACAAATATATTAAACTATAGAAATAAGTGAGCAGCTGCATTTTTTAGTCAGAATTAGTTATGGGCAAATATACCCAGTGTTGGGCAGTAATGGCGCGGGACAAGATGGGCGAGTGCTGCTGC
This sequence comes from Sinocyclocheilus rhinocerous, assembly GCF_001515625.1. Classification (NCBI taxonomy): domain Eukaryota; kingdom Metazoa; phylum Chordata; class Actinopteri; order Cypriniformes; family Cyprinidae; genus Sinocyclocheilus; species Sinocyclocheilus rhinocerous. The sequence goes on from NW_015632724.1 coordinate 399,736, forward strand.
GGGCAGGTAGACACTCGTGTGTGTGCGGGATGCGGGAGAATAAATTACTAATTACTTTTGAAATAAAGTAATCAGAACAGTAACGTGATTACTTTTAAAAGGAGTATTCAGTAATCAGTAATTTGATTACAATTTCAGAGTAACTTGCCCAACACTGTATATACCACAACTACAGGATTTAAAGCGATTTATGCTTTCACCGAATATTTTTGTTAGCTTATTAATAGGTTAAAGGTAAGTACATTTTCATTTCAGTAACGCCGATGAAGGATAATGTGAAAAATTTAAAACTATTTGCTCAGGTCACCTGAGCCTGTGTCAGGCAGTTGCTGGGAGTTACTTCATCTATCAGCCTACAAACGCGATTCATGTTTGTTAATGACACACATAGTGTACGTTTCTACTTACAGTAGGTAAGTTTGAGCTCTATTGGCTCAGACACACATAGCTAAGTCATTAGTTAAATAAACCTAAGGGTACAGCCCCCAGGTTCACATTACTAAGGCACTAGTTAATTTCTCTGGGTTTCACTAGGCCAGAAGCACAATTAAGGCAAGTCACTAGTTTTAAGCTATCTGGTAAACCAATCAGGTACACACAGCAATAGCCGCTAGCATTAAGCCACTCTCCAAAAGCAGGTCCAGGCTCACATAGATAGCAAACACGTGGTCTCATGGCTCTTTGGAGCAGCAGCAGCAGTACATATGTCCTGACAATAGAGCTGCTTGTTTTGGTGGGCTTTACCATTTTATCTCTTCTTCTGCCTTATGGGGATGCTTTCAAGCATAATATTGCATAGCAACAGTATGTTTTCATGTGTAGCAAATTAGCTCAAAAGGGAAATGTATATAAATAATTACAATTAATTATAATTAATTACAATTATTTACTGTAGCAGAATTAATATTACAATCAACTAATCTGAAAGGATAAGGAAAGGGAAAGGATATTTTCATGGTCACAGAAAATAACTTTCTTACAGTAACGCATTAGACCATGTAGTTATAGATCGGATCGTAAAAGGGACAATATTCACAAGTGGTGACAGAACCAGAAACTCATGTAATTTGTGCACAAAAGTTTTATTAACTAAACACTAGATTAGTTTTAGATTAGTTCTAAACATACAAATCACTCATTCATGGGGAGGTTGGAAGTGGATGACTGAAATCGTTACAGAAACCAGAGAATGCAGCTATTGAAAATGAGTCAGTTAACCACCTGAGTGAAACCAAAAAATCATCTACAGCTTATCCTAAACCTCTGTTTCGTTTAGTTAAATGTACGATACTTGCATTGCCTTGGCCTTGAACGAGCGTACGGATGCAGTCACAGATGAAAGTCTTCATGGTTTGGAGGTTCGGTGGTGTTGGAGTCACGATCACGTTCTTCTGGGTTTGAAGAGTGAACTCCAAAATGATGTTATTCTGACTCTGTGGTGGTTGGGAGAGTTTTCTCCCAGATGAAGGTGATGAAGAGCTAAGAGAGACATCAGCTGAGATCCAAGGACCGTTGGTGAATGTAAAGACAAGGCCGAAGCCTGGCGCAGACTTAAGGGTTGCAGAAGAGTTCTAGCTCACATCCTCATCTTCTCAGAATCTAACAGAACCGCAGACTGAAGGCGGGTCGCTGATGTGTTTGCCTTTATCTTCTATCGAGGTCACACCTCTGGGGGATCAAGGTTGGACATACTGGAGGGTTTTACGACCCTTTGTCTCTAAGCATGGTATGCATGGTATTTAATTTGATTGGGTGTTGATGCAAAAACTAGTAAAGATTCTTAGAACATTAATATGTTGCATATGTTGCATCATGTAATATACACTCTCATTTAGATCATCATAAGACGAATTCATAGATACTAAACATGGTAAGATTACATATAGGTAAGATTACATGAACGAGTGGTTCTATCATAA
>NW_015632724.1:403927-436014 GCF_001515625.1 Sinocyclocheilus rhinocerous
GAAAATGAGTCAGTTAACCACCTGAGTGAAACCAAAAAATCATCTACAGCTTATCCTAAACCTCTGTTTCGTTTAGTTAAATGTACGATACTTGCATTGCCTTGGCCTTGAACGAGCGTACGGATGCAGTCACAGATGAAAGTCTTCATGGTTTGGAGGTTCGGTGGTGTTGGAGTCACGATCACGTTCTTCTGGGTTTGAAGAGTGAACTCCAAAATGATGTTATTCTGACTCTGTGGTGGTTGGGAGAGTTTTCTCCCAGATGAAGGTGATGAAGAGCTAAGAGAGACATCAGCTGAGATCCAAGGACCGTTGGTGAATGTAAAGACAAGGCCGAAGCCTGGCGCAGACTTAAGGGTTGCAGAAGAGTTCTAGCTCACATCCTCATCTTCTCAGAATCTAACAGAACCGCAGACTGAAGGCGGGTCGCTGATGTGTTTGCCTTTATCTTCTATCGAGGTCACACCTCTGGGGGATCAAAGAGCCAATGGTGTCTTGAACTTTTGGAGGGAAAGTTTACGACTCCTTTGTCTCCAAGCATGGTATTTTGCATATGTAATTCGATTGGGTGTTGATGCAAAAACTAGTAAAGATTCTTAGAACATTAATATGTTGCATAGGTATCAACATGTAATATACACTCTCATTTAGATCATCAAAATGTGAACTCGTAGATACCAAACATGGTATAGGTGAGGTTATATTAACTAGTGATCTATCATAAGCATGCATAAAACAGTATACAATACACAAGACCATATACAAGGAGGTAGTAATCATACACAAAGATCTGGGGATATGCATGATAGGAAAGTCAGAAAAAAATTGGTCTATGAATTAATGAAAGAACTCATTTCCTATAGTAGTATGGGTCTGTTTTAGAGAGAACTGAGTAGGGAGGAAGATTCTCTCTACATCTGATCTGGCTGAGGTGTCGTGGCCAGGAGATCGTTCACAGACATATAGGCACCGAGTCTGGTGTTGGGTGAGGGGTCTGTGATTGTTTTTTAATCTAATGAATAATTGATTTGTTAAATCTAATGAACAATTGTGTGTCTGATTGGTCGAAATGCTACACGTTCACAGCTGCATACACATTTTGTATGTTTTGTTTATCATTTCAGCTTTGTTGGGGGGTTATTATATATGCTACTTGTGCAGCAGCAGTATGTCTTAGCACCATATCGGCGTATGTATTGGCAGTAGCAAGTTCTTGCACTTGCTTTGCAGCAGCAACAATAATCTACAACAACAGCATAAACCAGCAGCAGCAGCAATTCAGCAGTGTAGCAGATCTATTCCGCCAAGACCAAATACATTAACATTGTCAATTTTATTACCATGCTAAAATTTGTCATTGTCAAGAAATACCAAGTTCTGTCATAAAACTCTAGACGGCACAGGCTGATGATATTCACAGCGTTAAACTACTTGGCACAAGCTGATTGGTTCATGTTGCATACGTAGCCAATGAGGTTGCTGCTTTAAATTTAAATGGTTGGTTAGCATTCACTAGAGCATTTCGCAGTGTGCCTTCAGAGTTCCTTTGAAACCCTCCACCTTCCCCAGCTTCACCTGTACTCAGTACTCACAGCACCGTAACTCGTGTTACTTGTAATGAATTACACCTAACACTGATTCCAATCTTTATTCCATGGAACAAAAAGGACAAACAGTAGTGAGACATGCTTTAGCTATATTTAGATGAGCTTTTATACTGATTGTGAACCATACTGAAGTCCACAACTTCACAGTACAACTCCTGTTGTATCAAGTTTCTTGGCATGCACCTTAGTTCAGTTTTCATAGCAGCCAGACTCTGATGTCAAATGAACTCAGGTTTGCAGCCAGACTCTGATGTCAAATGAACTTGGTTTGCACCAAACATTGGAGTGTGAAAATGCTCTCAGCTATGTATGACAGTCAGCACTGCAGCATGAATAATTCTCACCTACTCACCAAGCTTTTGAACTCACCATAAGGGGTCTTATGTGTGCCAGCATGAAAACCATAAACCCAATACAAATGATTATGACACAAGATCAGAATTTGGTGATATTTTAATCATGTTTTCTTTTTATTTAGTAAGCAAGCATTACATACATTGATCAGCCACAACATCAAAAACCACTGACAAGGGAAGTGAATAATGCTGATCATATTGTACAGTAGCTTCTGTCAGGATGTAGGACATGTTAGACAGCACACCTTGGGTCATGGTATTCATGTGGATGTTGCTTTGACATGTACCACCTACCTAAAGATTGTTGCAGACCACATACACCTCTTTATGGTAATGGTGTTCCCTGTCGGCAGTGGCCTCTTTCTGCGGTATTATGCACTCTGCCACTGCAAAACTTTTTCAGGAATGGTTTGTGGAACATGACAAAGCGTTCAAGGTGTTTCTTTGGCCTCCAAATGACTCAGATCTTAATCCAACTGAGCATCTATGGGATGTGCTGGACCAACAAATCCGATCCATAGAAGCTCCACCTCACAACATGCAGGACTTAAAGGATCTACTGCTAATGTATTGGTGCCAGAAACCACAGACACGTTCGGAGGTCTTGTGGAGTCCGTGCTTTGATGCATTAGAGCTGCATTTTGGCAAAACAAGTGATGGTTTTATTGTTGTGGCTGATCAATGTATATTCCTTTCTTTCACAAGCTCTATTTTTTATTCTTTTTTTTTTACCCACCCTGTTTTTTTTGTTTTTGTTTTTACACAGAATTACTTGTTTTAATTACCATCTTCTTCACTGGTCCACACTGTTAAAAACTGATGTAAAAAAAAGCCAAATTTTGACAGTAACATACCGTAATTTTCCATTAAAACAGTAATAGGCCTATACCATAGAAAACAATGCATTCTGGGTAATATTTGTCATTTTCGAGAAAGTAGCATGCTGCAATATACTGTGAATTAACATTCACTATTCATGATTCCTTTCATTAGTTTACTAATATAGTCCACCTGACAAAGAGAATGAAAACAAATGAGTAAATTTAGAAACTAATGAACACCTACTGTTAACAGAATAATTGAAGGAAAGAACTGAAAAAAAGAGACGAGATGAGCAGAAACACAAGAACTACAATTGACTTCAGCCACAGCCTTAGATGAAATCTGCTGAAATAAAAGAAGACATTAAATCTCTCAAGATCAACAATTCCACACAAACAGCATTACCAGCTTTACTTATTACTGACCAGACTGACTTTATTTCTGTCAGATATCTACAGAAGTTCTTATTGAGAATTAACAGAGGTTTAGATGTTGGTTTTATTGTTTCGTTTGATGCTACCATTGTGGAGATCATTGTTTGCTTTAGTTGGGCTCCTGACCACTGACTTTAGAACATTAGTTTTTCTTTGATTGTTGTAACTGTCTTTAAGGGTCACACTTTATTTTAAGGTCCAGTTTTCGCTATTAACAAACCATTAGCTATGACTTTTGCCTCAGTAGACTTCTAATTTGCTGCTTATTAATAATTACTAAGGTAGTTGTTAAGTTTAGGTATTGGGTAGGATTAGGGATGTAGAAAATGTTCATGCAGAATATGTGCTTTATAAGCAGTGTTGGGGAAAGTTACTTTTAAAAGTAATGCATTACAATATTGCGTTACTCCATAAAAAAGTAACTAATTATGTTACTTAGTTACTTTTAATGGAAAGTAATGCGTTACGTTACTTTTGCGTTACTTTTTAAATCTGGACAGGGCTTGCTTGTTTGTTTTTAAAATAAAAAAGTTCTATTTTTGGCAAATATAAAAGCCTTTTCACACCAAAAGTGAAATGAATAAGCCTCAGGCTGAAGGGAAAGTAAATTTACATCCGTACTGTAGAATGCAGAAGATGATTTCAACACACTTCAGCAATAAAACAAAGACACACAAATGTTTGTCTAGAGTAATTTTTGCTTATTAGTATGGTTGAACTGGATCATCGAAGGTCAGAAGCAAAGACATTGGTTAATAGAATGGGATTAAATGCATAAAGGATATTTGTGTTTTTTAACATTTAATTATTGCAGGTTTGCGTCATATTCTGAGTTGCATTATTTTTATTCATTTTGAGGAATACTGAATCTGTGTTTTTTTTTGTGAGTGAGATGAATTAATGCATATTCATATTTATTTTAGAACTACAGTAACATCTTCTGATTTCTCTCAACATGGGGACAGGAGAGCTGTCAATCAGTAAATTGGAAAAAAAAGTAACTTGCGTTACTTATTTGAAAAAGTAACTCAGATATTCTCTTGTAAATTAAAAAGTACTGCGTTACTTTACTAGTTACTTGAAAAAAGTAATCTGATTACGTAACTCACGTTACTTGTAATACGTTACCCCCAACACTGTTTATAAGTACTAATAAAAAGCCAATATGTTAATAATAGGCATGCTAATAAGCAACTAGTTAATAGTGAGAATTGGACCCTATACTAAAGTGTTACCGTAATGGCGAAAAAACAAACAAACAAACAAAAAATCAGGTGATGTTGGCAGTTTAAAGTGGTCGCTATCATCATCTACTGGCCTATCTAATTTAGAATCTAATTATATGAGTGTTGTTTTTTAATTATGATATCCCAGTGACTCTACAGCACGAGAACCATCAGTGTTGTAACAACCAGAAAATATGAAGGATTTAAAAACAGTTTGTGCTCAAAACATTTTAAACTACTACATCATTTAGATAGAAAAGGAGAAACATCATGAATCAGCATATGAATTTCAACAGTGGTGAAAATTAAATGCTTCATGCTGCAATGCATGCTGGGTACCAGCATAGTACAAAACTCATCCAAGCCTCCCAGCATGCATTGCAGCATGAATAAATTATGCCACTGAATTATCCTGTTAATTTCTTTAATTATTACTATGTGCTTTTATTTTTGCTTTTGTTTTTGTGTTGAGTTTTAGTAATGTGAGTTTTTGTGATGTTCAGAGTTGATCTGTTTATTTTGTTGATTGTGACCGTTGTTGAGATTCATACCCTGATTCTTGGTGTGTGTGTTTGTGTATCTAAGTTACATACCTCAAAGCTTTTTTTTTTTTTTTTGAGTGATGTGTTTAACAATCTTTCTCAACGAACTGCTCAGCACTGCTTGATCTTTTGCTGTGGTAATATAAATTGTAGGTGCATTATTATAACTTACTTTAAATAAAAGCAATAAAACCAATGTTATCAGATGATTTGTCATTGCTTGCCATGGTAACCAGAGGCCTGTTCTGCCTTTTTAAGGTGTTAGTTGCTCTTTGAGGGTTGTCCACAAAACTCGAACACATAGTTTGCTTCTCTGGGTTAGGGGGTTTGCTGGATTATCCATTAAATATAATGAATGATTGTGTGTCTGATTGGTCTAAATGCAACAGTTTGCAGTTTTGTATTAAGAAATATCCCTTTTTAGTAGACTCAAATGAAATGTTCACAGTAGTAACACCGTATAAATACTAGTTTTTGAAATGTATTAAATTTACCTTACATGGTATTATAACGGTAACATATTGTTTGTTAATTGAAGGTCACATGGAAAAGTTTAGCAGTGAAATTTAACCTTAGCTAGACAAGAGTTTGACATTTTTATTCCAAATTTTTAAAGCTATGTCTCATGTTTGCCAAAACCACATGGATCTTCAACAACTCTTTTGGGATTGTTTTGTGTACACTTAAGACAAAAGTTAAACAAAAGTTAAAAATGTTGATTCTCTATAATTGTGATTTAAATTAAGATTTTAATGAGTATCCAATGCAGAAATCCAGTAAATCATATAGTTTAAAGCTAAAATTCCCAATGTATTGTACTTTGTTTGTAGTAGTGGTTTTCAACTCCAGTCCTGGTGACTGGTTTAGCGCTACTTTGCTGCCTCAGGGCCTGTATGCTTTGCAGTCACTGAAGGAACAATGAATTCAATGGTCTAAGACATTTTACAGGTGAATGTCAGGACAGCCGATCATGTTTTCAAGCATTAAAGGGGCTGGGTGATGCTACAAGACAATGCACATATCACAGAGTCAACAAAATCCACAGCACCAGACCAGCACCAGACAATCAGCACAGACTATATAAATAACTCACCTCAGTTCGTTGATGTCTGGTCACGTTGTTCCTACCATAACGCTACCCGACCACTTACCTGCATGGACTTAGCCTTTTCAGTTCGATATTCATCTGCATCCAACCTCCGGATCTGGCTCACCAATGCCAGTTCATCCAAACCTGCAAAGATAAGACTGTTATTCACTGAACTATCTCAGCATTGCTCTGTTTACCAATCACTTACCTGCTATCCATGAGTATCTGTCAAAACCTGCAATAAACCTGTTGTTTGGATTACCTTGTTGCATCCTTCTGTTTTATGACAGAAGACCAGACCAAGCATGCAACGTGAAGCTGCTTCCAGCGATGCACACAACCCTTCCAACAATCCTTTCGCTGTCAAGCATGTCAACCACATGTTTGCCATGGCCCGACCAGTGAGCTACCAGTGAGCTAGTTTCCCTGTTATCTGTGGGACAGAAAGAGGAGGGAGCAAAGTCTCGCTACAGCCGGACCACCCCCCTAACAGCCTCTGTTATGCCTCCAAGCACCCCGTTCAGTTCCGGGTGCTGACGGCAGTGTGTTTGTTGTAAATACTGTAGTGAATGCTGGACCCGTTCAAAAAGTGGCCACACAACTATCCGCTGTTATAGCGGGCAAAATAAAACACAAATATTCTCAAAAAGTGAGCAAATTTTCCTCTCTCACTTATCATGAGTGTCAAGTCCCCTCACGGCAACCCACCATCCGAACCAGCCCAACCCCTTGCTATGTGGGCCGAGGCCTGGCGGGCCATCCCCGGAGTGTCATATTGGGTTTTAGGGATCTTAGAACTAGGTTATTCTTTTCAGTTCGCTCTGAGACCCCCCGTGTTTCAGCAGCGTGGTTCCCACCTTAGTGCAGAGCAAGGACGCTCACGTCCTGCGCTCCGAGATGATGAATTTACTGGCAAAAGGAGCCGTAGAGATGGTCCCGCCAGTTTAGAGCGAGTCAGGCTTCTACAGCCGTTACTTCCTCATCCCCAAAAGTGGCTCTCTCCCGTCTGAGACAGATGGGGGTCTGCATTTTGAACTACCTCGATGACTGGCTCATCTTAGCCCAGTCAGGGCCCGAGCTACTATCTCACAGATCCCTCCTCCTCAGCCACTTGGAGTGCCTGGGACTAATTGAGCTCATTGTCCCCCAGCCAACGGGTCTCGTTCCTGGGAGCAGTCTTTGACTAAACCCAAATGAGGGTGAAAGTCGCGCCAGAACGTGCACTGGCCATACAACAGCCCACGGCCTCCCTCTCAAGACGTTTCAAAAGATGCTAGGCCTCATGGCCTCCTGATCTCCGGTGCTACAGTTGGGCGTGCTTCGCATGAGGCCCCTACAGTGCTGGCTGAAAACGCAAGTTCCGCCCCATGTGTGGCATCACATACACCTTTGAGTCAAGTGGACCAGGCATGCGTAGCAGATCTGGCCCCTTGGAGAGACCCTCAGTGGTTCCAACGGGGTGTGACCATGGGTATTGTCCACAGAAGGAAGGTTGTCTCGACAGATGCATCCAACACGGATTGGGGAGCTATGTGTGAGGGCAGACCGACCTTCGGCTCCTAGTCGGACATGGAAGGATGGCTACACATCAACTGCCTTGAAATGCTGGCAGTACATCAAGTCCTTCAGACCTTCTTACCAGACCTGAAGGGACACCACATAATGGTCCATTCGGACAGTATGAGAGGGATGTCTTATATAAATCACAAAGGCAGGCTCACATCAAACCTCCTCTACGAGATGGTAAAACGCCTCTGGTAATGTGCACACCTCAACTTTCGCTCATTGAGGGCAACGCATGTGCCGGGCATATTGAACCAAGGTGCAGACATGCAATCTCGGAGTAACGTCCCCTCAGAGGAGTGGACGCTCCATCCACAAACCGTTCTAAGGTCTGGGAGATCTTTGGCAAGGCAGAGATCGACCTCTTTGCCTCAAAAGACAACTCTCATTGCCCAACTTACTTTTTGAAGGACAAGGACACAGTAGGCTTAATCCGCCTTGGCCCCTTTCGTCCCAAGGCTCTGAGCTTTTGCATTGAGCATTCCGCTGCATTCAGGCAGTCGGAACAACTCTTCGTATGCTTCGGTGGCCGCATTAAAAAGCTTCAGGTCACGAAGCATAGAATTTATCTGTGGTTAGTTGACGCTATTGCACTCGCATACTCCTCCCTGGGCCTACAATGCCCCATAGGAGTAAGATCACACTCCACAAGAGGTGTAGCCTCCTCTTGGGTGTGGTCTAGTGGTGTGCCTCGCTGTCCATCTTTGACAGGTTCTATAACTTGGACATCCTTTCTGCTTAAATGGGCACGCACCTGCCACAAGGCAGGTCCAATCCTTCAGGCTTTTTGCCTCACTTCAGGTACACTCTCGACCCTCCTTAAGTGCCGAGGCTGTACAGGATTGTTTTTTGATACGATTACACAAGGCCGGACTGACCTCTGCGAGTTTAGCCCTCTTGCCTCCTGCGGGGCTTACCCTGCTTATACTTGGTCCCGCTGAGCCCTTAGATGCTTAAGGTCAGTTCATATAATAGTCGTTCTTTTATCATAGCATGGCAGGATTGTACTGGTTCCCCATAAGCGTCTAGTGACACATTATGAGTGAAGTATCGATAGGGAACGTACTCGGTTACTAATGTAACCTCGGTTCCCTGAGATACGGGAACAAGTACTGTGTTGCTAGACATGCAGTGACGCTGCACGACTCAGTGTCGTCGCTTCAGTCGAAATTAACTTGAGGATCCTATGCCAGAATGCCCGCTTATTTAGCCAGATGGCCCTGTCCATTCTGGCGGGCTCTGGTGGGCTTCGTGACCATAGGCTCGTGCAGCTCCGCTACCTCGCCATTGGTTCGTTTTCATTTCACTGCATGAAATAATGGCCATGCAGTTACACTGCGTTATTGAAAAAGGCTTCAGTTATCGGAGAAAAAGGAGTTTTCACTATAAGCGTCTAGCGATGCAGTACTCGTTCCTGTATCTCAAGGAACCGAGGTTACGTTAGTAACCAAGTACGATTGTGCTTCTCTATAATTCTAAATTACATTAAGATTTTTATGAGTATCAAATGCAGAAATCCAGAAAACCTATAGTTTAAAATGAATATTTCCATGCCCTTCGCGCCTGCGTGTTGACGTCAAAGCTTTCTCATCGAAAACAATGGAGTTCCTGGTTTGTCGATGAAAGGGGTCATTATTAAGATGCAAACCTTTTGCGTCTTAGTAGTGACACCTAATGTGCTTCAGTTTTTGACCCTTGGGAGCAAGAACGGGTTGAGTATAAAAATATCTCCCATCCACCCAGGCCTGTACGCACATGCTTACTCTGAATACACAGACTATGCCCTTGTGCTGAGATTAGAAACTCACATTGTGTTGCAAATGTCCTTGAGTTTCAGAGAAAAATGGCCATCTGACTTCAGTCCCCCATTGTAATCACATTTCTTACAATTCAATAGATGTCTTCAAAATTTCTCCTCTTGTGTTCCTCAGAAGAAAGTCACTCACAAAGGTTTGGGACAACATGAGGGTAAACAAATATTACCAGAATTTTTGGTTGAACAAATCCTGCAATGCATAATTTTGAAGGGGGTGGTCTAAGCCAGACCACTTCCAGTTCTTCTACAAACAAATGTGTTTGTACAAATATTATCTGGACTCCAGAAATCCCACATTTGTTTTGTGTTGTGTTAAGTGTATTCACACTGCACTCCAGCTACGACTACTGTAATTCTTGCTCTATAGATGTTTTCTAGTTTCACACCCTTCATCACTCCAAGATTTGATTCAAATAATCTACTGCTTTCACATGTATCAAATAAAAATAAAACTGATTAAACCAAGCAATGTACCAATCTTACCAAACTGGTACAAACCTAAAAAAAATGCTCTTATAGTTGTAGCCTATAGGAATGAAGGATGTTGTCTGCTCTTATAATATTGCTGGCTCTGAGTTTTGATGGCATTGGCGATGACTGATGATTTGTGTGGTTATATCAACATTCTGTGTGTGTTGGCATGTCTGTTGTGCTCTTCTTCCTTGCATTCTGACTATTTTCTCTTAAATCTTGATTTTGCAAGTAACAGGGTGAAGCTAATTTTGTAACCCTTATTATTTAGAAAGGAAATGAAGCACAAAAGTATACAGAACAGCATCTTTACAATATGCATCTTTATATCATGTATGTGTCAGATACCCAGAGAAAAATATAGTGCAACAGCATTAGCTCCAGTACACAAGCATCAATGACAAGTGTTCTTTTTTCCCCTTAGTTCTCAGTTTGCTAATTATTTACTCATAACAAGCTACAGAAAATCACAGACAAAGAATGTTTTTTTTTTTTTTACCATGTAAAAAGTTATATTGCAGAATTCATTATCATTATTTGGATTTATATTTCCATTATCTTCACTGTTGCTCTTAATGAGATGAGATTAAGGTCAACATGAAACAGCATTCACAACCCTTTTTATTTTACTAATGAAACATTTTGTACTGCAACAGGAATATTAAATGAGAAAAAATGTAAGATGAGGTTACTGGATTGTAAAGACTTGTCTGTAGTGACGTCTATAGACATGCAGCAAAATCGGATACCTTAGGAATGAGAACAGGTTGGAGAGGTGCTTGTCGGATAGTGGTTGAAAATGTATTTATTTTTAAATAATACGTGCAATGAATTGAACTTAATAAGACCAGGAAAATGTTGATTCTGTTCCTACATCATGGAAGCCACATCTGTTTATTTTATTTTATTATTTTATTTATTTTAGTTGAACATGTAAACTAATTAGCTAAACTAATTATCTGAAGGGTTATTATTATAGTACGTTGTACTGCTACAGCAATTACCAGTAGTAGTTATTTTATTACACTCAAAACATTCAACTCTACTACAATAATTGGGTGTTTCTTTAACCACAGGCACTTTTATATCCCAGGGGTGTGTTTTATTAAAAGTAACAGCTTTCCCCCCCCCCACTTTTTATCAAATGAAGGTCACAATAAAAATGTCCTATTAAATGTTATTGAAATGTGTTTAAGATACATAAAATACCAGCTATGAAATTTGGCTTAGCAAGGGAAGTCATTTATATATAGACTATAAGTTTTTAAACACCAAAGAATACACAAAAATACATGATTTTTTGATGTGGTTATAAAAATAATGGTTCAGAAAGGGGAAAAAAAAAAAACTCATGAGTGTGAAGAGTTTTTCTGAAGAAATTTTTCAAAAGTTTTTTTTTTTTTTTTTCTAAAATCCACTAGGCCAAAAGTGTTTGCAGTTGAAGAAAAATCCAATTATGTCATGAACATAATTATTATGATAATTATAATTACTTGTAGCTGCCCTGTTTATGACCAGCACTGATCACAAGTGCCTGCTGTAATCATCACTTCTTCGGGATTAAACAAAACCGAGCTGAATCTGAAGAAAATAAAAAATAAGAAACAAGCCCAGATGCTAAACCAAAAGAAAGCAAAAGCTGTGCAAAAGAGTAGAGACCCTAACTGGCTTCAGATTAGTTTGATGGACACCTAGACTTGAAGTGTGTCTGTAATGATGTCCCAAACAGGTTTATAGCACACCTGATGGACCGAAAATAGCCATACAGTGGCCACATCTCTGACAGATGGCTTTACAGAGAAGGAAAAAGCCCTGCCGAATCACCTTTGATTGAAACACAATGAGGGCAGCCTGCTGTTCAGCGCTGTGAAAATTGCGGATCAGCACCTTCTGATCTCCGCTGGCTGCCCTTGCCATGTTCCACCTTTACTTGATGTGCACTCCTCACCTAAGACCCAGGTGATTGGCCCACAGGCAGAAGATATTATAACACACAAGGGAATGACCTCTGGCTGAAGACTCCAGCAGCATTTCATATCCTGTTTGGGCTGTCCTAATCTGCAGGGGGGATGCACAGGTTGGGAAACAAGTCTATAAAACACTTTTCCATTCCATTTCGCAAAGATACACCCCGTGAAATAAATTGGCAGCAAAAGGGTAGAATAACTTATTCATCTATAGATGGAAGAGCCAGCGCAGAGAAGGGGGGAAAGGAGAGCCGAAAGAGCGAGAGGAGAGAGAGATGCCTGTCGCTAGCTGCTGTAAATTGATGCAGGATCGTTGTGCATTTGTGTTTCTGCAGCGAGTGATGCTGATTTCCTCTCATCTGTCGGCACCTGCTTTTAAAAACTCACACTGACGTTTTCTCTCATTTCTGCCACCTTCTCAAAATTCATGTGCATTTAATTCTGTCTGAAATGCTGCAAAAATGCTTTTTTCCCCTTTTTTTGCTCAGGATTGATGTGAGTCACGTGTTCAGTCGAAGCGAGTATGTGTTTTTACAGCATAGGCTGTCGATGGGGTCAAAATAGCGGCTGTTTACTGAATGTCAAGCTACTGAAAACAACCTTTCTGTACTTCAGAAGAAACTCAGAATCAGAATCAGAAAGAAAAAATAATAATAAAAAAAAAAAACTGTGTAACTTTGAATACCAATATAGTGTGTCTGTAATGTAGTTGACATACTTACCACAAGTGAAAATCTAAATGGTAAAAAAAAAAAAAGGTAATATCAAAATGGTGTTTAATGATCGTAACTAGAAGATACATTACACTGATAAAATATATCAGCTGAAACCAATAGTTGTTTTATTGAGACAACTTTTTTTTCTGTTATGAAATGTACCCTAAATTATAAAATGACTAATATAATTTTATGTTTCGTAAAACATACATATATAAAAGTAATATAATAAGAAATATAGATGAAGAAGAGACTATATACCCATTTTAGGGCTCTCTTTGTTCATAACTGGCTATAGTCCCACATTGTCTGGCTGGTGATTGGCAGAGTGTCCAGCAGCGGGGTCTAGAGGGTCCAGCTTTATTGATTTCCTGCTTGTGCTGGCTGCCTGAGCTGTCAGTCAAGTGCTCAGAACAGTAGGATGTCACTGACAGGCATGCAGCCATGAACACCAAACAAGCACAACATGTTACTGCGGGCGACGGCCAGAGCACCAGTGGGCAGAAACGCCCTCTTTCATCTCAGGCTATGGAACGGTATCATTCTGAATTAAAATAAACCACTCTCTTGTCTAAAACACATTCAATACCAGACAGAATGAATGGGTTGTAATGAGATGTGTGAGAGAGGCTGTCATGCGTGGCTGTAATATGTTCTGGGCTTATTTCGGTTACATCTGGCAGTGAAGCCAGTGATTAGTTTGAGAGAATAATCCACAGACACTATGATTAATCTGTTCTGAAGAGAGCATTGAGAAACATTAGACTTTCTCAAACCTCACCGTTCCATCAAGAAGGCCTTGAGGAGCAGAAATGATTCTCTCGTTTAAGAGCTGGGCAAGCAAAGTTCAGAAAGTTGTGACAAAGTTTGGGATCTTTAATACTATGACATGCAGTCATAACTACAGGCTAAAAAATTGTTGACTTGTAACAATGATTTACGTGGATATTTGTATACTTATACCATTAATGTAGAAATCCATAAACAAAGTGAAACAAATTAATTAAAATGTATGGTAACACTTTAGTTTAGGGACCACTATTAATAAGTTGCTTATTAGCATGCATATTACTACTGTAGCACATTGGCTGTTTATTATTAGTAATTATAAAACACATATTAATACCTTATTCTGCATGACCATATTTTAGATCCCCTAACCCTACCCCATATCTAAACTTAACAACTAACTATTAATAAGCAGCAAATTAGGAGTTTATTGAGTTGAAAGTTGTAGTTAATAGCTAGTTAATAGTGAGAATTGATCCCCAAACTAAAATGTGACCAAATGTATATACTTTGAGTGGATTTCACCCTAATACAGAGATTTCCCTAATACAGAGATAATACACAGAGCATTTCGCAAAAGCATCGTTAGCCAACCATGGTCACAAGTTCCATCATTACCAATAGTTCATTGATTTGGTGTTTCCTGAAACCACAGTCCAAACGAACATTCGCAATCAGCATCACAAACTTACATGGTTGGACTTTTGACCTGTGGTTAGAAGCATAAGCTGCGTCCCAAATGACGCACTATACACTATGCACTCATACACTATGTACTTATGCATGTACTCAACCATGTAGCGTATGAATTATATAAGGTTATTTTTTCATTCATAATAGGAGCCTGATAGCCCCTCCCCCTCTGCTTCGTAATTAAAGCTGCGACAGTTGAGTGCATGAAGTGTCCAACATTCCACACTTCATTTTTTTCAGTTAATTAAGTGCATCATCCGGGTATTTAAAATGTACTTTTTCTTTTTGGAATTTTCAGTGTGAACGCACTACTCACACTATTTATTAAAAAAAAACGTCATCGAATAGTGCATAAGTACGCGATTTGGGACACACCTATAGTTTCTTGTAGTATGACATGTGAACGTAAAAACATGAATATATATTTAAATATAATGGAAGATTAGTATATATATATATATATATATATATACTAATCTTCCATTATATTTAAATATATATTCATTAAAATCTATCTATTTTAGTGTGTCCTCATTAATAGGGGTGTGCAGCGAAGCCAGTATTTGTATCTGTATTTGTATCTGTAACAATCACAAAATTATTCGTATCTGTATCTGTATTGGATAAAACCGGAAGTAGGCGGAGCTTGAACCGGAACTTCGTACAGCTATACTTGATAAGACTGTTATGTCTATGTTTTTACAGCCTTTCTTTTTTCGTAGTTATCACTGAACAAATATGCCGTGTTTAACTAAAATATTTTTTTTATGATTATAACATTTATTTAAATATCTTCTAACAGTCTGAGCCGATACCCCTGTATAGGCAGTGTTTCGAGATGCAGTGCAGTTGAGCTTCGGGGAACACGAGTTTGAGTCCCAGCCTGGGGACCTTTGTGCTTATTCCATTCATTCGTGTTTCATATTGTAGCCTATAAGGTTTAAACCATTGCCTTTTAAATATACACAAATAGTAGAATGTGTATGATGTATTATTTTAGTTGATATTACTCTTGCCAAGCTCTGATTTCTGAGAGATGCGGTGTTTGATTTGCACTCTTTTCATTCATAAGGTTTATACATGCATTCACTTCACACACTCATTATTGCATAACTTTAGAGGTTTGTTTAAAATATCACGCTGATCCCCTGGCTCACCTGTTATCTAGCAAACACCAGACTGTGCCAGCCTCAGCTGAATATTCGGGCAGAATTTTTCGTTATCCGTTATTCGTTTTTGAAGCCATTATCCGTGCCTTTCCGAATAAGGTATTCGACTTCGGGCACACCCCTAAAGTGCAGTTTTTGAAGAGCGTGCATGTGCATATAGGGAACCCCAGAGTATGACGTAAGCGGAAACCTGCAATTAATCAAACATCAAATAGAGGAAAATGACAAGGAACAAAAAATAGTGAAGTATTCATCAGATGCCATGTTCGTTACAGCAGCATCTTGGAGATCTCGAATCGATGATAAATAGAAGTTATTACTCCACCACCTGCGCATGATAACATTAACAACCATTCTAAGTTGTTGACAGAGATGCGACCGTGTTCAGAACACAGTCGTGACTAAGGCCCTGTCCACACAAACGCGGTTATTTTTAAAACCGCAACTTTTTCTACGTGGTTAGGCCGTTCGTCCACATGCAAACGCAGCACCAGGTCACTGAAACCGAACATTTTTGAAAACGCCTGCCAGGGTGAAGATTTTCAATAACTACAGTTTACAGTGTTATCGTGTAGACACCGAAACCGGAGTTTTTGGCTTGTGACGTCGGCGCCTGCGCTGTTATCTCCGCCTACTGGAGACTTTTTCAGGCTTCTGATTGGCCAACATGGCTTTACAGTTGAGATTATATCGCCACCTGTTGGTTTGGCATGCTGTTGACAGTGCTTCATAGCATGTGTTTGCGTTTTCATGTGGACAGAGATTTTTTTTAAAAACGGAAGAAAGAAAAACTCTGTTTATAAAAATACCTGTGTACGTGTGGACATGGCCTAAGTAGTTAGTTTCCACAACAATGCAGTGTACTATGGTGGTTAATTCACATTTATTTGTATAGCGGTTTTCACAATAAAAATCGTTGCAAAGCAGCTTCACAGAAAATTTAAGTTTCTACATTATATGTAGGAGTAGCTTAAGCAGCAAGTTATGTTGTTGTTGTTATGTTGCTGTACGGGAAACACAACCGTGCACCGTTTAGCTGTATTAAAACATATAACAGTATTACTTCCTAAAGTAAATGCATATTTAATTGTTTTTAATTGTTTTAATTTTGCTAAATTCTTACCGGCTTATTAATATTAGAAAAGCCTGTATTTAAGTTGCTTTTATGACAGCTTTCTCTTAAAAACACAGCATAGCATATTTCCTCTCAAGTACCCATAGTCGGACATCACATTTGTGAGATGACAGAATCCAGTCTCAGCAGAATAACACATGCTCGCGCATCAAGCTGTCTGCAGAGAAAACATGTACACCTCCAGGATCCTGACAGGCTGGAAGAGCAGCCATTACCATAGCATGCTTAATTGAGCATTTTACCTTCCCATCTCTAGCGTGTTTGTTTGTGCGGCTGGTGACGATCTGAGATGTGTAATTGTGCTCTGCTGACGACTGTGGTTTTTTACTTTCACTAGACCATCAGCATCTTTATGTAGATGATGTTGCTACAAAGATACATTTTCCGACGGTCTGACCATGAAATCGTCCTCTCTGACACCAGAATTCTTGACGGTTAGGTTAGAAAAGGGTTTTATTATCTGGCTGGATGCATGAAATTAATCTGCAGAAAGAAGATCATTACCAAAACTATTTTGGTAAACTAATTTAAAATCTTTAATCATTCACTACAATAATAACTGTAATGAAAGCATTTTCACAAATAAACATATTTGGAACACTTTAAAATTAGCTTAATTTCGTTAGTTAATGCTATTAGTTAATACATTCATGTTTTTCTTTTCTTTTCTTTACTTTTCTCTCTTGTTCTTGTTCAATAACCACGCATAAACGTTGTTTTCTCTAAAACACAAACATGTTCATTCATGCTGCTCACATATTATTGTAGCCCAGTTTGTGCTGAATACAGTGTTATCAGTCTTTAGACATTAATGTTTTTAGATACTGAAAAAAACACAAATGTCAGGGCATGTCAAAACTTCTCCAGGGCCCCAAAACACCCTCAGACCCCAAAGGGTTATCAATTTTTAAGGCAAGACACTGCAGGTGAATATGGTTACAATGTAATTTAATTAATTAAAATGTAATTAATATCACCATAGTTGATTAATCACAGCTCATTAAGACAGTTGTTTTGAATTAGAAGTCTTCTGAAATGTTATTTTAATATGCAAATGAGTCATTATTTAACTAAATATCACTAATTTGCACATATTTCCAGAAGAGAAATCTGAACTTTGGATAAAGCTAGGTTCAAAATTCATTTTGTTCAATTCAGTGCTTCAATAATAGTTAATGGTTTTACAGAGGGGATTCCCTGTTAACATTCCATAAATCAGAAAATACTGTCAATAGCCAGGGAATGAATGCATGAATGAATGAATGAATGAATGAATGCATGTTAATGTTAATAAATACAGTTTTGCCTGTTGTGTCTTGCTTTAATTATATTGTATTATGAATGAACATTAATTAAAAATTAGAAGTGACAATTTTTTTCTTATTATTAGTTTGTAAAACTTAATAGGTTAACTAGTGATGACAAATTTAATGATACCACATATTTCAAGAAATTATTTTTACTGAACCATTTTAACACCTAAACTGTGATTTAATTTTTAAGGTTTTATTATATAATAAAAGTGAAATTGCACTGAGCTTTTTTATTGATATATTGTGATTAGATTTAAGCACAGAAAAAAATGGAAATGTTGTCATTATTTACTGTTCATGAAACACATGGCAATATTATAAAGAATGTTTTAAAACATTTGTTTTTTTTCCCCTTTCACTTTACAATACAAGTGGATGGTGATTTTACACTGACAGATAAAAAACAATTTTTTTTTTTCTGAAACAAAAAGTAGGTATAAATAATCAAAACTCTAAAATGGCACTTCAGGTTCAGTGTCACAGATTAGCATAGTTGGTCTTCAAGTGTCACTTGAATAAAATAATACAGGGCTGGAATAACATCGGGGGAATTTTAATTTTTTGGTAAACTACTTATTTAACCTTTATTTTATTAGCAGTAAACATTAACATTTTAATCTGTTGTTGTCACACTATTTTCCAAAAAAAAAAAAAAAGAGTCTGCCAACTTGTTATTTTTTATAAACACTGGCAAGGGAGTTGGGGTGATGGAACGGTTGCTCATGTTGACATTTTTCCAGCATATCTTGGGAAAATGTTGTCAGTATTTCTCTGACTATGCTTTTCATGTACCAAAAAAAAAGAAAGAAAAGAAACTTGTGGCATTTTCCAAATCCAGCTCATACTGCAATCACTCTAATCCTCACTTGAGGACTTGCAATCTCTGTCCATCCAGCAGTCTGACTTCCTCTGTCTCTACAGATATTTGGACACGAGCACTTCGCCTCTTAGCTCAGCAATAACACAGTGAGCTCACAGGCTGGAAACATTGAATGGTAACAAGCCAGTACTGTTGGGTCTCTGGCATTAAAACATGGCATCTGGACTAATCTTCTACTTCAATTATATTTCTTGGTAACAATAAGGTGATGCAACTTTTCTCAATATGCATAAAATGAAGGTATGAAGATCTTTTGGACAAAAAATTTTTTTTTAAAACCATGTCTTTCTTGCTTGTTCTAAAACGTTAAAGAGCTCTAAAAAAAAGAGGTTTACAAGGAAAAAACATGGTTGTCTGGTAAGAACATCTTGAATCAGCTAATGACCATAAATTGCCATCTTGGACCTGCGGATGTCTTCTGGCAAAGCTCCAGGATTGGATGGATTTACTGCAGAATTTTATAGACATTTTTGGCCTGTCATTGGAAGGGATTTGTTTTCTGTTTTTATGGAGAGTTTTGAAAGAGGGACACTTCCAGTGAGTCTACGTAGAGCTGTGGTCACACTATTGCCTAAAAAGGGGGATCTTGAAGACATCAGATGCTGGCTTTGTTAATTGTTTTCTGTCCGGAGGCCCTTCTAGAGTGTTTTTGGATTCTGGTCACACTTTAGTTTGGGGCCAATTCTCACTATTAATTAACTATTAAAGGGGTCATAAACTGCATTTTTTAATTATTTCATAATATGTTTCCTGAGGTGCACTTACACTGTTATTATGGTTTTTACATCAAAAATTGTCATAATTTAGAAATAAAAGGACATTTTCTACCCTGATTTTAGACGTCTGATTTGAACGCTCTGTTGAAAGGGGCATGTCTGCTGAAACTCCCACTGCTATGATTGGCTAATGTCTTTGCATATGAAAGAAGTATTACATGTGAAGCTCTCTTGAAATTTTTTACTATGTTTTTACTATTACAGCTGTTGAGATTAATTAATCGTGAAAAGTGTTGATTATAGCATTATATTTAGATCTACTCTCGTCACATGAAAGGTTGCAGCGATGAGCATTGTAGGCGATGACAGACTGTTGAGCGCATGAATGCAGTGATCTCGTCATTGCAACTCGAGTTTTGCACTCTCACAAATGCTTACATCATAACTAACAGTGCAAGCACAAAGTAAATAAGACATTCGTTGTGCAGTGTAGACTGTGTCATTGATTATAACAGGAGTTTTGGCGAGAGTGAACTGGTACTGTGATTGACAGCACAGGCGAAATGTAAGCTACTGAACAAACAAATAATGCTCTGCTGAGACATCCACATAGTTGAAAATAAATAAGCACTTTCTTAGGATTAGGATCCTTTGGAAGTATGTATTTTTAGTCCAGTTATCCTGTATTGCTCTTCTCTCCTCATCACACTAACACACCAGTGGGCGGGGCCAACGGCAGTGATGTAGAAGTAGAAGGCCTTGATTTTCTTCTGCAGAGGTATTCTTTCATTGCTCTATGATGTCATAATGTGACAAAATCTGAAAAGAGTCGTTTTCTGAGATTGGTTTCAATAAAAGCTGTTTTTGGACTAACAAGGAGGTTTTGAGCGCTGAAACTTACAGGATGTTTTTATAGTACAATGACCTCTTACATGTCAAAAGATTTGATTTCTCAATTCATGACCACTTTAACTACAACTTTTGCCTCAATAAACTCCTAATTTGCTGCTTATTAATAGTAAGGTAGTTGCTAAGTTTAGAAATGTGATAGGATTAAGTGATTTAAAATATGGTCATGCAGATTAGGCGTCGATATGTGCTGACTCCTAAAAATAATTACTGAACAAAAACAACTACCATTATATAATCAACCATTTATGATTTATATGTTGCTTGCAAAATAGTTTTTTTATCAGCGGATGTGTTTCATCCACAGAATGGCGAGATACTGGCAAGATCAAACTTTTAACCTCTTGAGTGTGCATCTGCTAAATGAAATAAAGAAAAAAAAATAGTTGAAAACGAAATGACAATAAACCCGAACAAAAGAAGTCCTTGTGTTTGTAACCACCAAAAATCTTCTTTTCAATTTAGAAAGATGAAAAGAAGAAAGAATGATGAGAAAGCCATAGCCCACATATGCATCTACAAAGAGCATTTGAGATTCAGAAACCGTTCCTTTGTCCTCCCAAGTTTTGTTCCCTCCATTTAGAGAGGAGAAGTGATGGATGGCGCTGAGAGATACTGGAGGCATGAGACGCTGGACTCCATGACCACTGCAAGTGGAGAGAGAGATCTGTTTGACAAACGCCGTGCCCCATACACGCTGTGTAAAAACTGTCTGACATCCCACTGTTGACAGGTTTGGCAGAAGAGCTGCATTTGTGCTCAGAAGTGGAATTTCAGTGAATTTTGATGACTCAAAGTTCACTTTCCCAAGACAAATATACTTGAGGGGGCGAAACCTCCCGAAGTACAGCACCTCTTTTGACTTCATCCGCTGCTTCTCTTTGTATTTTTGGTTTTGATGGATATCATGTTCCTTTTGTTCTGTTTTATTCCGGTAAATTTACAGCACAGTCACTGTTTACATTAAGGTGTAGCATTAGCTAAACAAATCTTATTATATTATACAGGAACAGTGACTTTCAGCTGACAGATATTTAATTACACAAGCTGTTGTGCTTTTGTCATTTAAATAAGTGTTATCTCGCGCTGCTGAGCTTCTGTACAATGTCAGAGGTCTTTACAAGTGAGTGAAAATGTCCTCGGCTTTATTCAGCATTGGGATTTAATATAAATTTATCTCCCCTCAAAAAAAGCATTTCCATTACAGGATAAAATCCATATTGAGTCAGACACTCGCGAGACATCCCTCGAGTTAGACTGACCTAAGAGAACGTGTGCAAGCGAATCGATTAAAACATTTGTGTGTGTCATAATCGTAACTGTTGGCTTAGAGATATCAATGTCACCCCGATGCCACGTGGGGAATTTAAGACATCTTTTCCTGTGAATTTATTCTGACATGGAGGTGACATCGCCATATATAAAGCTTCTATTAATAAAACCCTGACAGCCAAATGCGTCCAGCGTTCCTCCAGGGTTTACTCGGGTTTTTTAAGATGCAAAGTCTGCCATTGTGGGACTCCAAAGGAAGGCGGAAATGTGTTCTAATGTGTGTGTCACTTGCATCAGAGAGATGTTTATTTGTACGTAACGGTTTGTGGAAAAACCTTCGCTCCATCATCCGCAGGACCACCGTTTTTGAGAGAGGCAGGGCGGTAAATCCGGAGGCGTTTGGCTGTTGATGGAGTTCTGGGGGACAGCAGCGATTGCACCTCACTTTATGAGTGATTTAGGACGAGTTTTTCCCCTCAATGTTTTAGTCATTACTCTTAATCACACACTTCAGCCATTCCGTCCGCTTCCGTCGCCCATTTCCTCTGTCTTCAGGCTGACATTGACGGATCGCAGACGCCCACTGTATCTCCTCTGAGCCAGACAAGAATATTATCACTGTGTTTTTTCTCTCCATCTAAAAAAAAAAAAAAAGGCCTCAATACTTTCTGTTTTTATTTTTTTAGCATGTTATTTTTCTGCCATTGTAGTTGATTTTAAAACAACAGAAATGTGGCTGTGGCGTTGGAGTCGGGGCTGAGAGTTCGGTCCCGTGCCATATGAATGGAAACTAGCTTTTCTAGCTCATGATAAGGATTTTCAGCTCAGCAATTAATCCTCAAACGCAGCTCATGGAAATCCCAGCGAATGTCAGGAAACATTAAGGCTTCTTCACCAAAAATGTATTCCAATATATTCTGCGAGGAGCAAATGTCATACAGCCATTGTTACAGGGCTAAAGAGTCGGCAGTGTTCCGAGATCATACACAGATCTGTTATCACACTTGAGGGGTAGACATGTAGGTGACACACAGTTCATGCGACAGAGCCCAGGGGGACAGACTGGCTTTCTGCTGAGCGTTTGACACATTTTCCATATGCAAGCACAGGGCCGGCTGAAGCTGGATGGATCTGCATTATTAGGCTGGAAATGGGGGTCAGTGTGTTTGACATGAGCGATTCTCCTCATGCTAACAGCTGGCCTTGACTACATTACCCACATCAATCCACATGCCGCTGCCACAATCGAGATCAAGGGTTGCTGGATTCTGATATCCTGAGAGGCGAGGAACTGTTGCTGTTTTAGATTCAGTATTGCTCATTGCCAAAAGGATACGGTTGGGAATCTATCTGGTGGTCTTTTGAGTTCTCTATAAGACAAACATAAACAACAAACTGTATGAAAAGTCTGACCGCAGCACAAAAAGTGTCTCTTGACAAGAATAAAAAACATGCTCAAATTTTAATTATAAAGCAGATTCTGTTCCTTGATGCTGATTGGTCAAAACAGCTTTCCAGTTATGCTGCAAAACATATTGCTTAACAAATTGCTATATATATATTTTTTAAGACACTTTAGGATATGATACATTGTTTAATGTTTAAACACCATTTAACCATGACTATATTCTTAAAATTAAATTATAGAATAGCCTCTTGTACCTTCTTGCTTGAACAAACACCAGACAATTTGAAATATTATGTATTTATTTATTTATGAGGGAACACAGAATGTTAAGGAACAGCTGCTGAAATTTTAGCAAATAATAATCTTCATTTTGACATGCTTTTGCTATAATTCACATATGTGAAGTCCATTATCTGAATGTCACGACATACTGTTTCAACTACAGCTGACATTATATTCTCTATGACTCCATGACATATATGAATATTGAAGAAGTTGACCGATGATTTATCTTGTTCTCTAAATACCTTTAACTGTTCATTTACCTGATTAGCATGTCTAACAACATACTGTAATAATCTACCATGCATGTCTTAATAACAATTTAATGACACTTTTATTCAGAATAGAAATTACTTTCTAACAGTGATATTAATTATATCAATAACCCTAATGATCAGTAATGTAAGTTGTTCTGGTACAGTCATGAAAATGATATTTCTACAGCAATGATAATAAAGAAAGTAAATATAGTAGTAAAAATAATGATGGCTATGAATACAAGTAATCATGTTAACGGCTGCAGCTTTTGTGTTCATGTATCCATCATTTTTGACACAAGTCCATAAATAACGAAGGCAAACAGGCTTTTCCATATGGCATCGTCCAGCTTGTAGAACTCAGCTCTCCATCACTGCCCAGTATGCCAGTGTTTCCCGTTTGCTTATTCATGCATGCCATATCAGAGATGAAATTAGCATCTCATTACTGCTGTAATTAGTGAAGATCAGTTTATTAGAGCTCATTACACAGGAGTTTTTGGAGCCTTTAAAATTAATAGGCCTATACTGTATGTAAAGCATGCGATTTGCTTGTGTTAAAAGAAACAACATAAGACTGCTATTGTATTACATGAAATACAGCTAAGTACAGCTCTATCACTTGCTCAGATGAATTGTAGATTTTCCAGTAGTTCCAGTTTGAGATATTTTAATAACTTCCAGAGTATAGTTTACATATAGTGAAAGTGAAAGGAAACAGGTGCTTGCAGCTCTAACAATAACAATAAATCACCATAAAAGTAGTCCTTGCAAAATATGATCTATATTCCAAGTTTGAAGCCGTACATAGAAAAACATACCAAAAATGAAGTTGTAGTTTTCTGAAAATCTTCCCCTCTGCTGTAGCTATCAATGCATTAGTATACATTTAAATACGGCATGTCGACATGTGTCACACTGTCACTGATTCTTGCATGTCTTGTGACTGATGGCTGTTGCGTTGTGGTTGGACTAGCAGAACTACAGAAATAGCATCTTTGAAACTTTAATGTTAAAATCTGTCTATTTCCTACCTTTGTATTATTTTCAGATCTGAAAACCCACTATCCACTGCCATATTCTTTGCATGGACTATTAAAATAGCAAAAAGTCGTTTTGTCATCAATTCTTGGTTGATTCCTGATAGCAAGATGTGACTGGATTATTAAAGCTGAGTTTGATTCATGGATGGCATGAAAAGCTATAGAAATTGAGTTCATTGCAGTCTTTATTTGCTCTGAATGTTGTCTTATATAACTGGCATCCCAGCACTTAATTTTTTTGTGTTCAGTGATAATCTGCCTGCACTAGCTTCCTCTGCAACCCCTCTGACAGACACTCAGCGAAGAGTAAGAAGATTTCATGGGAAGGGCACTGCTGGTGCACTTCATATTAAAGTACTAGAGATTAGGGTGCTGATATTAGAGGAATTCAGAAACCATTTGTGGTAAATCCAGTCAAGTGGCCCAGGAAACACATGTGACTTTTGAATTATGCCCTTCTCCTTATAAGAAACTAAGGAAACAGCACTTATCATTTGTGTCTCCACATTCTACTTGATACAGACCTGTGGTCTCTGGGACCAGGGTGGCAGCAGTGATTTTACCACACAAATGAAGCCTGAATCCCTCCTCCTGATTCTACAGACTACAGAGCAGCCACAGAATCATCCAGAGGAGGATTTGAGCTAAACACAACTGTCTAATTCAATTACTAATCCAAAGATTTGCCGGATTTTAAAAACATAAAATATGTTGGATATGTTAGCAAAAAAAAAAAAAAATAAATAAAGTGAATTTACTTCGGGAGCAATGTAATAATTTCTACTGATAATGTCTTGCAATGCCTTTTTACAGAATTAAAGGAATTTACATACATTTACTATACATAAACCATGCTACATAAAATTGAATACAAATACAAAAACAATAAATACAAAACATTAATTCTACGTTTTCACTGAAAAGTATGCCTATACCCCTATTGTATACAATTACTTATAAAAATATACAGATGTGGTCAAAATGTTTTATACACTTTGCAGTATCTGCAAAATTTTATTATTTTACCAAAATAAGAGGGATCACACAAAATGCATGTTTTTTTATTTTTTATTATTTAGTACTGACCTGAATAAGATATTTCACATAAAAGATGTTTACATATAGTCCACCAGAGTACATAATAGTTGAATTTATAAAAATGACCCTGTTCAAAAGTTTACATACGCTTGACTCTTAATACTTTGTTACCTGGATGATCCACAGCCGTTTTATTTTTATTTTTGATAGTTGTTCATGAGTCCCTTGTTTGTCCTGAACAGTTAAACTGCCCGCTGTTCTTCAGACAAATCCTTCAGGGCCCACAAATCCTTTGGTTTTCCAGCATCTTTTGCAAATTTGAACACTTTCAACAATGACTGTATGATTTTGAGATCCATCTTTTCACACTGAGGACAACTGAGGGACTCAAATGCTCACTTTTTTATTTTTTTAATCACTTAGTATACTGCCCTTCAGAAGTTACAGAAGATACTTACATGTTTCCCAGAAGACAAAATAAGTTCAATTTACCCTGATCTTCAAATTCAAAATGTTTTCACCACCAGGCTCTTAATGCATCGTGTTTCCTTCTGGAGCATCGTGAGCATTTGAGTCCCTCAGTTGTCCACAACAACTATCACAAAAAAAAAAAGTAACGACACAGTATTAAGAATCAAGCGTTTGTAAACTTTTGAGTGGGCTCATTTTTATAAATTCAGCTATTATTTTCTCTTGTGGACTATATGTAACAGTGATATTAATTATATCAATAACCCTAATGATCAGTAATGTAAGTTGTTCTGGTACAGTCATGAAAATGATATTTCTACAGCAATGATAATAAAGAAAGTAAATATAGTAGTAAAAATAATGATGGCTATGAATACAAGTAATCATGTTAACGGCTGCAGCTTTTGTGTTCATGTATCCATCATTTTTGACACAAGTCCATAAATAACGAAGGCAAACAGGCTTTTCCATATGGCATCGTCCAGCTTGTAGAACTCAGCTCTCCATCACTGCCCAGTATGCCAGTGTTTCCCGTTTGCTTATTCATGCATGCCATATCAGAGATGAAATTAGCATCTCATTACTGCTGTAATTAGTGAAGATCAGTTTATTAGAGCTCATTACACAGGAGTTTTTGGAGCCTTTAAAATTAATAGGCCTATACTGTATGTAAAGCATGCGATTTGCTTGTGTTAAAAGAAACAACATAAGACTGCTATTGTATTACATGAAATACAGCTAAGTACAGCTCTATCACTTGCTCAGATGAATTGTAGATTTTCCAGTAGTTCCAGTTTGAGATATTTTAATAACTTCCAGAGTATAGTTTACATATAGTGAAAGTGAAAGGAAACAGGTGCTTGCAGCTCTAACAATAACAATAAATCACCATAAAAGTAGTCCTTGCAAAATATGATCTATATTCCAAGTTTGAAGCCGTACATAGAAAAACATACCAAAAATGAAGTTGTAGTTTTCTGAAAATCTTCCCCTCTGCTGTAGCTATCAATGCATTAGTATACATTTAAATACGGCATGTCGACATGTGTCACACTGTCACTGATTCTTGCATGTCTTGTGACTGATGGCTGTTGCGTTGTGGTTGGACTAGCAGAACTACAGAAATAGCATCTTTG
Source organism: Sinocyclocheilus rhinocerous (assembly GCF_001515625.1). Classification (NCBI taxonomy): domain Eukaryota; kingdom Metazoa; phylum Chordata; class Actinopteri; order Cypriniformes; family Cyprinidae; genus Sinocyclocheilus; species Sinocyclocheilus rhinocerous. The sequence continues at coordinate 431,049 of NW_015632724.1, forward strand.
AAACTTTAATGTTAAAATCTGTCTATTTCCTACCTTTGTATTATTTTCAGATCTGAAAACCCACTATCCACTGCCATATTCTTTGCATGGACTATTAAAATAGCAAAAAGTCGTTTTGTCATCAATTCTTGGTTGATTCCTGATAGCAAGATGTGACTGGATTATTAAAGCTGAGTTTGATTCATGGATGGCATGAAAAGCTATAGAAATTGAGTTCATTGCAGTCTTTATTTGCTCTGAATGTTGTCTTATATAACTGGCATCCCAGCACTTAATTTTTTTGTGTTCAGTGATAATCTGCCTGCACTAGCTTCCTCTGCAACCCCTCTGACAGACACTCAGCGAAGAGTAAGAAGATTTCATGGGAAGGGCACTGCTGGTGCACTTCATATTAAAGTACTAGAGATTAGGGTGCTGATATTAGAGGAATTCAGAAACCATTTGTGGTAAATCCAGTCAAGTGGCCCAGGAAACACATGTGACTTTTGAATTATGCCCTTCTCCTTATAAGAAACTAAGGAAACAGCACTTATCATTTGTGTCTCCACATTCTACTTGATACAGACCTGTGGTCTCTGGGACCAGGGTGGCAGCAGTGATTTTACCACACAAATGAAGCCTGAATCCCTCCTCCTGATTCTACAGACTACAGAGCAGCCACAGAATCATCCAGAGGAGGATTTGAGCTAAACACAACTGTCTAATTCAATTACTAATCCAAAGATTTGCCGGATTTTAAAAACATAAAATATGTTGGATATGTTAGCAAAAAAAAAAAAAAATAAATAAAGTGAATTTACTTCGGGAGCAATGTAATAATTTCTACTGATAATGTCTTGCAATGCCTTTTTACAGAATTAAAGGAATTTACATACATTTACTATACATAAACCATGCTACATAAAATTGAATACAAATACAAAAACAATAAATACAAAACATTAATTCTACGTTTTCACTGAAAAGTATGCCTATACCCCTATTGTATACAATTACTTATAAAAATATACAGATGTGGTCAAAATGTTTTATACACTTTGCAGTATCTGCAAAATTTTATTATTTTACCAAAATAAGAGGGATCACACAAAATGCATGTTTTTTTATTTTTTATTATTTAGTACTGACCTGAATAAGATATTTCACATAAAAGATGTTTACATATAGTCCACCAGAGTACATAATAGTTGAATTTATAAAAATGACCCTGTTCAAAAGTTTACATACGCTTGACTCTTAATACTTTGTTACCTGGATGATCCACAGCCGTTTTATTTTTATTTTTGATAGTTGTTCATGAGTCCCTTGTTTGTCCTGAACAGTTAAACTGCCCGCTGTTCTTCAGACAAATCCTTCAGGGCCCACAAATCCTTTGGTTTTCCAGCATCTTTTGCAAATTTGAACACTTTCAACAATGACTGTATGATTTTGAGATCCATCTTTTCACACTGAGGACAACTGAGGGACTCAAATGCTCACTTTTTTATTTTTTTAATCACTTAGTATACTGCCCTTCAGAAGCTACAGAAGATACTTACATGTTTCCCAGAAGACAAAATAAGTTCAATTTACCCTGATCTTCAAATTCAAAATGTTTTCACCACCAGGCTCTTAATGCATCGTGTTTCCTTCTGGAGCATCGTGAGCATTTGAGTCCCTCAGTTGTCCACAACAACTATCACAAAAAAAAAAAGTAACGACACAGTATTAAGAATCAAGCGTTTGTAAACTTTTGAGTGGGCTCATTTTTATAAATTCAGCTATTATTTTCTCTTGTGGACTATATGTAAACGTCTTTTATGTGAAATATCTTATTCAGGTCAGTACTAAATAAAAAAACAACATGCATTTAGTATGATCCCTCTTATTTAAAATAATTAACATTTTGAAGATACTGCAAAGTTAATGTACAATTTTGACAAGCTCACTTCTTGGTAAGTACCAGTAATTCTGGAACTTAGTGGCACGTATGTTGCTGCTTCACTGTGATGAATCACTTATAGTATTCTTCATTTGAAAGTCACTTTGGACAAAAGCATCTGCAAAATAAATAAATGCAAAAGTAAATTTGATATTTTGCTTATGCATATATACACTACAGGCTAAGATATTTCCTATATGAACTGCAAGTTCTTTTAAATTGAATTAATTCATTAAAATCTATGACCACTATGCAGTTTGAGTAGACTATTTTTATAAATTAATGACTGCTGCAGTTCATTCATGGTGAGTTTAAATTTTGTGTAGTTCCCCTTTAGAAAACACATTTCAGGAACAATCCTGCAGTCTCTCAAACTTTTGCTGGACACCACAGGAAAACCTTCCACATGCCAAGAAAACCTCTTCATTTCGCTCCCCGGGGAGGACAGAGGCGGTGAAATAGAGAAAGAGTGAAAGAAAAAGAGAAGAAGAAGAAAATGTCCGCAGGCTATCCTGGGTAAATGGTTCTATTTTCCCCTCGGCAAAGGCTTCCATGACAATCAAGAACAGTGGCGTGAGCGCTGGCCTGTCTAATAGATCCCTATAGAGGGACTTAGGTTCCCCTTGGAGGAAGCGCACACCAGGCAGACTTGCAGAACTGTGTTCAAGGTGTGACTGTAGGATATGACTGCTGATGTACAGTCTACAGTGATTTGCAAGTTTTTATTCATTCACTTGTTTGGGTGTTTGATTGTGGTCTGTGGAAGCAGTTTTGGCACCGGACTGTACAACAGGTTGAATATGACAACTAGATGCTTCTGTGTGTTCCTACTGGCTACATACACAGTAAAACAGGAGTAGTTTTTTTTCACACAGAGATATTTCTACTTGTTCTGACTGGCTTTCATTGGCTTAACCTAATGTAGTAAGTTGATTGAGACATATACTGACTAAGACCAGTTAACTGAGGCATTCAGACACAAAGTGGTACATTTTCAGGTTACTTCACAAAATACTGTATGTTTTAAGCTGTAAACAAATGTAGTTTTTTTTTTTCTATCTCTCTCTCCTTTTTGTACTATGGAAAACCTTTCAGCTTTTATAGAGCTAATCTGACAGGAAAATCTTTGAGAGGCTGCACAGACTAACTGCCCAGAGATTTCAACTGTCTGCTCTGGATGCCAAAATCGCTGTGCCCTGGATTCCTATTAGTTAAAACACCCCGAGCCTGTCCTCTTCAAACACACACACACACACACACATGCACACACCTCCCCGTGCAGCACTGGCCAGGAGTGAGATGCCTGTCAACCTGTAGCATCTCTGACTGTCAAACTGAGCCTGTTATTTAGCACCCTCCTCCTGAAACACACACGCACGCACTCACCCTTCAACTCTTCACTCTGTTTTAAATTGTTTTTCAGATGTTGTCAAACGTGCTCAAAATGACTGACAATACATTTGGTGTTGTGTAATGAATACGTGAATACATGGATATTAATTTAAGATGCTTTTGCCATTTCAGTGCTGGTTTGCTTTTGACACCGGAGCTTTTTGTGTCTAATCTGATGGACTGGCAGAAATGTAAAAGTCATTACTTACATTGTAGAATTGTTTCCGAGTATGTCACGCTTGTCAGCCGCTGTGAAGTATGATTTCACAGCGTGATCTGAGAACAGGTGTTCAGGCGCGCTAAAGTCTATCTGAGCATGTGTTGAACAAAGGGCATGGATCCAACATTACTTCAAAAGTATAATTTGATATAAAACTAAATCTAGTCTCAGTGAAAAATAATGTGAGATGATCTGTTTCCTGAAGTCTAATTTTATTTCATCGGAAAACCGAACATCTTGGTAATCTCAGACCCCTCTTCACACCAGTGGCGCCTCCAGGATTTTTTATTATTATTATTATTTTTTATAGGGTGGCCGAAAGGGGCCAGTAAAAATGTTAGGGTGGCACAATACAAAAAAAAAAAAATGTTGCACGCCTAAATCTAATGGCAGACAATAATTTTTGGCGTTACCATTAATTCTGGGAGCATATAAAGCTATAGGCTTCAAAACTTCAGTATTACTATTCTCTGTATAGAGCAAAATAAGTCACTCTGCAATTCAACTGCAAGTACCCTCATGTTTATTTGGAGTGCAAATTCATTTAAAATGAGAGTAAAAGTAAACAAGAAAACATAGATGTTTAACCCATCACTTCATCAAAACAAGTGTTACACTGCTGCAGTCATGGCCATAGCCAGGGTTTGAAAATCAGTGAGGTCTGGGGTGGGGTTAAGAATTGTGCTATAATAACCCCACATACAACTCATTATATACACTAACACTTTAAAAGAGACAGATATGTAGATGTTTGTGAAAGATGTTTTCTGTTTTGGAGGAATGAGCATTGTAAAATTATATCATATTGCACCATTACTATAGGTCAGGGGTGTATAATTTTATCAGTTGTTTATTATTCATTTAACAATACATAGCCCTATTACAGTACAGTACAATAAATCTATATTATACTGTTAATAATAGTATTACTGTTATAGTTTTCATTAATAACCATTAACTAACGATAACTTTGTCTAGTGCTCTTATGAATGTTGTTAGCATGATTTTGTGAAAATTGAACTACAATACTCAATGAATATAGCATACACTTTTTCATGGCTGTTTGCATTTTTTTTTTTCATTCGTAACTACTTGGTTCTACAGTTCCCTTTCAGTCGGTCACTACGAGTCACGTCGTGACCGACGAACTGGGATCTCGCCTCGAGAGACAGCGTGAGCAAGCCGGTGCAATGCATACCAGCTTTTCGCAACATCTTTCTGCTCCATCCAAGTGTCTTCAGTGTCTTCAGTGTTCAACGCGCTCTTGGAAGCTTCTGGTGTTGGCGGACGGCGCTTCAGCGGTGGTCGTTCCTGTGTCGAGTGGGTTGCGCACTTCAGGCTGCACTACCCCCTGTTGTGCTGCAAGCGGCCATTTCCCCTGTGCGCCTCAGCACTAAAAGAGCATTTCCCTGAAAGAGCAATTTCTCTAAAAG